>NW_026866861.1:0-18383 GCF_026571515.1 Ruditapes philippinarum
TTTGAAAAGTTCAAGGGCTATGAATTAAAGGTAATCATCCAATCAAAATCACAATATTTCTGATCTATTCTAATGTTTATTTATTAATGTTCAAAATTTCCAGTTAGTCTGATACAATTTGAGGCCTAATATGATAAAAACCGGGAGTACGAGGACTTGCGTACATGTACGTAATTATGACTAAAATGAGAGTATTGACACTTCTAAAAAAGTAGTTTGTTGGATAAATTAAAGGTTATTTGTTTAAAATATATATTCATGTTGGAGTAGTGTTATCTTTATGTCGGACATATAAACATGTAAGTAGTGTTAATTTTTCGGTAAATTAACTCGCTTCACAAGGGCAATGATCGTCGAGTTCATCATCGTTTTTGGAGGTAAAAAGTGATTTTGTCGGCGGCTGTTTAATTGTGAACAACAAATGGATCGCTATCTACGATTTTTTAAACACTTTCCCCCATGAGCATATTGTGAAAAATAGCCATTTTCACTGAAAAGCCTCCTCTAACAAGTTCAAACTGCTATGAAACTATGAAAAATGCTTTAATACTAATCAAAACTTGGCACAAATGTTGACTGGACATTGCCTTTGTAAACAACATGCTCAGTCTTAGATTTCCTGTTACCATGGCAACGAGGGGACATCTCAAAATTGCCAAAAATCACTATTTTGCCTCGATTTTTTCCATCAAATTTAATTCAAAGTGCTGCAACTTCTCAAGGGATTGAGATAGAGTCAAAGGCTTTCAGCGTTGGTTACACGTTACCTTATGATCGACCTGGGGTCATTTTAGCCTCTCACAAGTCCAAAATTTTCTTGGCGATGAGGGGGACTCCGCCCCCCTTCAAACCCCCCAAACAGAAGGGGGCACATCCCCTTTCTGGCAACCCCCTGATGTATCTTTTGGATGGTGGTGGGGGGGGGCCGAAAAAGTGCTCAATTTTTTAGGCAACATTTCTAAATAGGAATTTTTTTTTACTATTTCAGGCCTAAAAAGGGGGTGGGGGTAAAAAATGCGTTGTTTCGCGTATATATGAGGTAAAGGGTTAAACCCCCAACATCCGATCAGACTATCGGATGCAAATTAACTCTCCCTCTACATTGTTTTATCAGTGATAGACGTCTAGCAAAGGCTGACTAAGTGTACTGATTCTAAAAATAGCTAAAGCAGACGATGGGTTTTTACACACAAAAAAAATACCTTTTAACTGACTTGTCTCGAGAGACATTAAAAGCTAACCTAATTTCTGACCACCAGTTGCAGATTTCCTGTTAGTTTATCCCTTGATGCCAAACAGTCACATATATCTATTCTTGTCATATTTTTGTTTTGAACCTTATTACAATATAATACAAGAAAATCATTGATGCAAAGCATCAAAGGGCGACGCCAAAAGAATTTGATCCAGATTTGCACCTAAATACTTAACAAAAGATGTGTACTTTATAGCAGTACCATTACATGTGACCTGGAGGCTAGGGCCAGTTTAAGTTGAAACTTAAACCAAAAAAGAATAGACTCCGTCTTGCCAAGATGCAAAGACAATTTATAGTCAATTAAGCAATCTTATAAGACTCATGCTATAAGAAAGAATTTCTTCAGATTTATTTTATGAGACACAAGGATTCCTTTATTATAATGGACAGGTACGAGTATCAGACCTTGGAAGAAAAAATATGGCCAGATTGATAAAAAAACCTGTGTCCATCTTAAAAGTGTCAACAACCAAAATAAAATGTAAATAATGACCCCCTTTAAAAATATACTTCAAGTTGATAGTATATTTTTAAAGGGGATCAATATTTACATTTTTTTTTTGTTTTTGTTTTTATAAACACAGTTTTTTTTATCAATCTGGTCATCTGGTCATATTTTTTCTTCCCAGGTCCGATACTCGTGCCTGTGCATTATAATAAAAGCTTACTGCTTAGGGTTGAAGACATGTAATTGACATATATTAGACATAAAAGAGGACCTAAAATGAACATCAGGGGGACAGCATAGGTACTCAGAGCAGTAGACTGTAGTAGAATGAGTACCAGCCACATCAACCAGCTACTATCAGAGATAAGACTTAAACCATGTAAGAATGTCATTATATATGGCAGATGCTTGAAGTTTCATGAAGAAGAAGAAAAACAACTTCTTCATGTGCAGTATAGTGTGTTCAACTGTATCAAATGCCCTTTGTAGATCTAAAAGTATCATACAATACTGCCTTTGTCCATTTCAAATAATGCAAATCTGTTAAATGAATCAAACATGTGTCAATTGAAAAACCACTTCCAAACCCTGACTGAAACTGCCTGACCATGACTCGAACCCATGACTTTCAGAAGACCAACTGAGCTATCCGGCCTGCTACACATTTTCTCTTTAATAATGAAAACAGTTCTAAACCCACAACATATTTCCCCACTATATCGATTTGTGTTCGTGAATTTCTTATGTTACAGAGCATAGGAAATTGAACTCATGCTTATATGCAGTCACAGGATGAGAAAAACTTTGAGCTTGACCAGAACTCAAACCTGTGACCAACATAAGAACTTTTATGAAGGCTGATTTGTATTTTGCATCAAGGGCACCGGGCAAAAACATGAAAATGCAACAAACAAACCACTTTGTGGTAGATTGTATTTTCATGTTTTCATCTGGCGCCCAGTTACTTTTTGTACTATGTTGGTTTTCATGTGGCACAAATCACCCACTATAAATTTAGTGCACACATTTTTCAAGGGCAAGTAACAATCTACTCTATGTACAGCTTGTTGTCGGGTTGACTCAGGAGACCTGGAGGTTGAGACCGGTGTCCCTTCATTACAAATAGATAAGACACAAGCTGTCCTTTTCAAACTATGCACATGTTAGAAAAAAAATAGAATAACTATTCAGAATATGATTTTTGAGACTTCATTAATTATATTGCTTGATCCAAGTTTATGGACATTTTCAATCAATACATGTTTTTTATCATTTATAACTTTAAATGAAAGTATCATCCCTAATTTAATAATAATGACATAACTCTTTAAATGCAGAAAAATTATGAGTCTCAACATATCAATATACTACTGTCTAAGATATACATGTATGCACATAACATTAATAATTCCCAGTTTATATTAAATAAATATGAGTTATAACTGGTGAATTATATACAACAAAAATAGTATTATAAGTAATACCTAAGATAAACAGAAAAGAACAAATAATTTAGTAAACATAAGTTACTTGCCCTTACAATAAAGAAAACCTGAAACCCAAAAGAACACCCTAAACAGCAAAATTATGAAATGCTGCAGGTTCAGTTTTATCAAGCCATGCAAATTAATGGTAAAGTATTCATAAAAAAAAAGATGGCCATGTGTCAGCAGTAAATTGCAGAAAATCGGATAGCTTTCAACATCCGGATACTGGTACACTTTGTTAAAACAACCATTCTGCGCAACAAATAAATGTAATAAGGATAAAATCAATAGGATAATCGTTTACAACAGTTCCATTACCTATCCTTATACTCAATTGCAGGTGAACTTTCTTCTTGTTGGAAAAATTTGAAAATGTATAAATGAATGAATGAACTGATACGGCCTCAATCTAGACCACAACGATATTCGAAATCCGGGTTTTAGTATTGTCATTAAAACTAAGGGACAAGCTGTTAAACTTAACCTGCAATTTCGTGAAAATAATATCACAATGCACATGCTTTTTACATAAAGTTATTAAATACAAATATAACAACACATTTGTTTACTTGATTTTTACGAATCAAAATAAAACTAATTAACACAACATAGAATTAACTGCTAATAATAACAGCTCCTTCCATAGGCAAAAATAAAAAGCATTCCATAATAGACGACGCCGCTCACCGGCGTCGCCAATGATTTCTGATATAATTTTATACCTCAGGTATATTTTAATAAGAAAGTGTATTGCTATGCTGCTATCAGTAGAGATAAAACAAACTATCAGGTTTCTGTGTTTAATTGGCATATAACACTACAATACAGAAGGGGTGACAGGGCTTGTAAGGTCTTGTTTTTGATTTATTATTTAATAAGTACAGAGTTAATGAGACAAGCAATGTGATAAGTTGTTTCCTTATTTCAAAGTTGATACAGTTCAGTTACTAGCATAATGATATTTAACAATAAATGGGACAACAAATTTATACCTTCCATACCTTACATATTTTGCATCTTCTACATTTAGATGACCTTTGTTTGAAATCAGTTTAGGAGGGATTTTTTTGTTCAAGGAAAATAGTGTTTTTGTTTGGTGCTTTCATTGATTTGTGTTATAAAATATAAATGGATAAGTTGTTTTGTCGTTGTTACTTAAAGGAATAGAAACATACCAGTGAACCTCTGTTTAAACGCACTAATTGGAATTGGTAAAAGTGTGTCACCAATATGAGGTCATAGATCACATGTCAAATAAAACTGGAAATATAAATGGTGCCATCAAAGAGATAGCTGAGTATATAGTATATTACAAGACAAAGTGCGGATGAAACTAATGTATTTGATTCTGGTGTTAATGATTCAGGTGAATGCATGTAATGTTTTTGTTCCTTGTGTGTAAATGTGAAGGAATAGTCCTGAAGAAAAAAAGGTCAAGGCAAAAAACCTACATATAAAATTTCAATAAAAATCAGATACAAAAAGTTTTGTTCAATTATGTAAAGAGGCAATGCTTAGACTTAGAAACAATGTATTTCTCCATTGAAGAAATGATAACTTCTGAGCACTCTTTTTGTTGGACAAGACAAATTGTAATCCAAAATTGTATTTTAAAAAAGTAAGGAAACTGTATCTACTGGTGCAATCCTACACTGGACACTATTTCTGACCTTAGTTGATGACATTTAGAATTACTACTAGTATTTATAACTTGAATATAATGTGTCTGTAAAATTGATAAACTAACAATATAGTGAGAAATACAAGTCAAGAGTTTTATCATTTCATTTCATTTTTATTGTGAAATGTACTGGATTTACGCACTTTTTATCAGTATAAACTATAATTCATTTGATGCAAATTGGATTATTCTGACAAAACTAAGAAAAAAATATATCAAGTAAGTAAACCATTCATGTAGGCCTACTTATTGCATGTGCATGGATTCCCATGTTATCATATTGCTATGTTTACAAACAATGTGATCACATGATTATTTACATAATAAACTCCTCCCCTTAGTTCAAATTTGAATTTCTGTTATCATTTGATATTAAATTATAAGAACCTTTTTCTTCATACATTTTGCAATTTCTTATCTAGACTGATAGATTGATCAATTGGCTTCATTTAGGATTTTTTTCATTGGTAAAAATCACCATTTTACATAAATATTTTTGAAAATCTCTCCCTGATCTGAATTCAGTTTGAAAATTCAAGGGAAACCACCCACCAGCCATTACCTCCCTTTTATACCTAGGTTGGGTCTTTAAGTAGTTCATTCACAATATGTACGTACATTCAAATCATATTACGAGAAACACCTAAATATCCTTATCATGAACTATCAACAATTTACATAGAGATACATGTACGTCACTTCCGGTTTGTGATCGCACCTGCATAACGATTCTGTCTGATACCGGACTTTGTAAGGGTAATGCTAAGGCAATTACCGATAAATTAATGCTTAAATTATGCAAAATAAACTTACTGAAGTTTGTTCTACACGGTTAAATATGAAAATTAGTACGAAAATATGATGACCACTCACCTTTAAGAATCTAGAATTGAATGGCCTTTTCATGGGGAGGACTGATATTTATGTAAAGAACGGCAAGTGATCTATCGCGTATCTCCTTTAAGGGCACCTTTCCGCTGAATTTGAATTATTAACAAATAGATCACCACTAATTGGATAAGCGATATTTATAGCTATAGGACTTTTTACAAATTAAAGATTCTAGAAACTTCTGTCACTTTCTATCTAAAGATCATTTTACGTCAGTCTGATAAATATGTAAGACCATCACAAACCAATATCAAATATTTTTTGACTGCTTATGTCTGGATCATTTCTGTTTGAAACAAACCAGACACACCTTGTTGTAGATTTGTCTACATAACTTAATCTACGGGTTTTATGTTAATGTTTTATTTGGCGTGTATGTCTTAAGATTAAAATTGTGGATTACAATAAAAAAGAATTGAATGTTTCTATCAATTGTAATTAATGAAATGTGACATCGGAACTTCACATATTCATAAACATAGACTATGAATGTATTCTTTGGTGGTTATGGTTATCTCAAAAACTTGTTTCCTCTTCAATACATAAAGGATATTCAAGTTTTTTCTTCTCAAAATTAAAAACAAAAATATTTTCATCTGGTGGTATGAAAATAAATAATATTTCATGGGTAGCTGTAGCTTGTTTATACACACACACACACACACACACACACACATATATATATATATATATATATAAATATATATATATATATATATATATATATATATATATATATATATAATATATATATATATATATATATATATATATATATATATATATATATATATTCACACATATCTTCACTTACGGGGCCCATATATAAGACCGAGTTGAGTGGCATTATTTCATGCAGTCAGTTTTTATATACGCCACTATATAGGCCTATAATGAACATTTCTATACAACAGAACTAAGGGGTACTAAGTTTATATATATAAACTATATATTTGATTTTACCATAGGTGAAAACATATTGACCAATAACATAAAACCCCATAATAAATATATACATTTGTGGGACATATATCATTTACTACTAAAACCGGCCTACGGGCACTATGTTAGAAGGGTAGCCTACGCCCCCATACATCGTTTTAAACATGCCAGAGTTGCGAGGCCTTATGTATGCCCCACATTAAATATACACCCCACAAGTATGGTGTCAAATAGACCGATGCCCCGTAAATGGAGGAATGTGTTTGTATATATATATATATATGTATGTATACTGCTTTTATTCAACTTATGTACAGATTGCTTTTTCAACTATTGTACATTTGTACATACTGCTTTTTTCAACTTATGCACAGATTGCTTTTTTCCAACTAATGTATAGATATTTTTTGTAACTAATGTAGAAATAGTCTTTTCAGGCTGCATTTTTACTAATGCAAGACTGCTATATTTTTTTTCAACTAATGTTCAGTTTGCTTTTTTCAACAACAAACTTAGTTTATTGCTGAAAGCTATTTTCCCAAATTTTGTTTCAAATTCAATTAGATCAAATTTCAATACACAAAACAAGCCCGGAAAAAACAGTAAAATGTAACAAATTGCAAATGCAGTGTAGCAATACCGTGTGACTATAACGTCATTTTCGGCATCATTTCCAAGACAAATATTGCTCGATTCGGAAAAACAAATGGCCGTAAATATTTCATTTCTGTACCAATTTCTTTGGGGTATGCCCCAGTCTATGAGGAAAAATATAAGCTTGATCTTCTTCAGTATAATTTTGAACCATTTTATCAAACACTTTGTATAACCTTGGAAGTTGATTGTATTAGAACGGGCTTCAGTTGCAAGCTATTTCGTTTTCTGAACAGTTTGAACAGTTTATTGAAAATGCTGGGCATCTTAGAGGCATCAGTCACATATACAATAATATATACATATAATATGACATATCATAAAGAGATATCCACAAAATATATTGATGTACTACATGGCAAATATAAATCAAAAATGAAAGTGTTACATTATGAAAATAAGCTTAGTTATCAGTTACTTAAATGCTGAAATAATTTTTTTACAGAATACTGCAAGTTTTAACAATATACTCCTATCTGTGCTATTCATTCAGATAGACAACTTGATTGAATTAACATTAGTACTATACTCTCTAGTAATATATTTTTTCTATCAGTATTAAAGAATTGACAATTAAATAAGTAATGGTATTCATCACCAAGTGAGCTAGCTATTAATATATTATTGCATAAATTACACACTCTTAATTCTCTTGGTATATTACAAAATCTACCAGACTCAATAGGCAATTTATGGTTCATACATCTAATGCGCAATAGTACCAAAGCTAAATGAGATGGTAAAATATCTAAAAACTTTTCAAATCTGAATTCACTTTTGTACATTCTATAATTCAGACATTTACTTGATTCTGACATTTCACTATGCCAATTTTGAACGAACTGATCTTTCAGTCTATTTTTAACAATTTTCTTAAACAATGGAAGAGAAGTGGCAACATTATTTAATCCAAAAATTTGATAAACCCAGTGAATCTAGTAATTTACAAACACTATTCATCCAAGGGAGTTTCAACACATTTCTACAATACAAAGAGTGTGACATATCATACAATATATGGCTTATCCATTCAATGGACAATAGTTTTATAGCAATGATATGGGCCGTATTTGTGTAATATAGTTAAACCAACCAAATTTATAACCTACCTGTACCGATCGGTAATTTTTAGATATCTGCCATCACTGCAGTGATCTGCCATCACTGCCGCCGGTAATACGGTGTGTATTATTAATGGCGTAAAACTTGCCTTTTTCTTCAATTGTCAATTATGGCACCAGTTCCAAGTCGAAAAAATAGGACTACAGTTTAAAGCAGATTTCAAAATTGGTTGCAAATGCAAAGCAACATACCTTCCGTTCTCATTTTTATTTTCTATATGATGTACATGTACACAAATGTATTTTCAAACACGCACAAATGATTTTTACTCTCTGCAATACAAATGATTTAAAAGTCGTAAAATAGTGTCTGTATTTGTAAAGAAATTTTTTAGTTTTTCTGTTGCTGTTGTAGATTTATTATATTTTTTTCTTGGGGGGGGGGGGGTGGATGGGGTGTATATCTTGTCATAAAACGTAGGTTGGGGTCTTAATCAGCTTTATGTAGTTAGCAATCTTCTTTCCGCAAAGGCAGTAATATATTAAAAAGGCATTATTTACCTGTTGTTGTTGTTTTGTTTTTTTGTATGTGTTTGTTTTTTGTTGTTGTTTTGTTGTTGTTGTTTTGTTTGGGTTTTTTTTTTTTGGGGGGGGGTGTTGTTGTTGTATTTCGATTTTTTTATCTCTTCTTAATTTTAGAGAACAGATTATTACAAACTAAAACATGTTGAGTGTCTATCATGCCTTAATTATCGTATTGTTCCTTGCAATATGATGTGTAGCTAAAAACTATAGGAATTATCGGAAACGACATGTTTCAAACTGTTGCTGCTTCAATGAGCAGTTCACTGGAAGATAGAAAATTATAGACAAGAGCACGTTTCAATGGACTTTATTAGTAAGAATAAAATTCAGAAACATGTTTATGACATTAATATTTAAAGATATAAAATCGATGCCTGAGCAGAACATGGAAAGACAAAAATAATACTATAAAAAAACGAGATAAGCAAAACAAACCATAAATAACAAAAAATCAAAACGAAACAACAAAACAAAACCAACATAAACACATATGCACGTAGTTTCTTTCCTCTTCTTTTAATCTGAAATTTAAAGAACAAACTGGGTAACAAAAGACTTGTTTTCGATAAATGATCAAATCTACATATTTATTCAATATTGCTTATTTTTGGGAACAACAGAAATTGACGCAACTTTAATTTTACAAAGAGGACAGGAGCACACGTATAAATACAGAGATCGCAACTTTTCGGTCATTTCCGTCAAATGTCGTGAATGTGGCAATAATCAACGAGCCTCGTTGCTAATGTGTGGAAAAAGTTGTCTCAGTAATGTATTTTGTATAAACATGTACTTAAATTTATATTGGAATGTTGTGTTATATCAACATATTCGGACTTTTTTCAATAATAGAATATATCTTCATAACAAAGGAGCGTTTGTGTACAGTGAATATGGTCAGGTGTTTGAAACAGGAGGGACTTTTGTCTGTTTCCAAATATTTCAACAATAGATATGATGAAAAAAGTCTGAAATTATTGTCAAGTCTTACCTTACTCACTTACAGGTGGAAGACCATCATCAGTGATGTCACATCCGGTTATGCCAAATGCTTCTGTAACATAATATATAACGATTATTTTTTTCACTTCATAAATTTGTGAAACAATTGCTCCGTTGGTTTTGTTTAAAAAGATATAACGCGACAAAAGTTTTCTCTTTGTCGACTCGACGCCGATTTTGTTTTATAATATTACAATGTATGAAAAAATACGAAGTACTGTATTGCTAAAATATTTGGTTTGCCGTAAAAAACTAAACATACATTTTTACCTTTGAATTCTGTGACAGTTCTGGGAGCTCTAATAGCAGAGTGGTTGATGTCGGCATCTGCCACAATGTTTGACAAGCTCTCCGTTACAGCCATATCAGCGATTTCTGTCAAGAAAATAATTATATCATGTACATTAGATAGTGTATGTCGTAAACAACTGTTGGAACTGTAGAATTATAAATATATTCGTAATTTATTTAAACGCATTATTTCATGCATAGATCAGTTTTACTTGCCCCCGCTCTGGGTAAGGCCCCGACTGTCAGAAGGTTAAATGTTGACTAAACGCTGCAACATTCGCATTTACAGGAAGTGCGGGGCAGACAAAATGTAAAAAAATCAGCTATCCTACGCCTTCCCAGGGCAATAGGGATGTAGTTACGATTAACCTTTGTAACAACAAAACCACTTACGACTGATGATACTGGAGGACAATGATATGTTGTCGTCTGCTGGCCTCACTGTCACGGTCTTTGTGTTGCTAGGCAACTCCTGCCTCAGAGTGTCGGCTGCCTTGTCTATGATGCATGTCACGTATTTTTCAACTAAAAAAATATGTTAAATCTTTATTTCATGTTATAATGACATAGTGTCACATAACGAGAAGTATTTGTTGTTGTCGCATTACATATCTAAATGATCAATATAATTTTGGAATGTGACGATCGGTTTAATAGCACATGCAGTTTTATATTGAATGCAGCATTTAACAAAATATTTCACGATCTGTATAAACTATACATAAATTGCGGTTCATTAAAGGTGTAGCAACGCCAATAAATGTTACACTTGATGGATTACAAAACGGACATCTTCAACTATCTGACCAAATTTTAAAAGATATTATTTAAGATGACCAAAAGTTCCACAAAATAAGAAAATAGTTGGGAAAAATACATGTATTTACCAAGTTTGTCGTCTACTGTGACCTCTATCACTGTTGAATTTTCATTATCAACAACATCATCTAAAGAAGGAAAAATCTTTCAGATTTTCAGATTGTTATATTGTATAAATTTCAAGTAATGTTTGTTATACTTTTAATAATATGAAAATTTAACAAAATAAAGTGAGGGAGAGAGATACAAAATGTTGTTTTTTGTTGTTGTTGTTTTTTTTTTTCTTTTTTTTTTTTGTGTTTGTGTTTTCTTTTTACTGGAATGGAAATGATAATAAAAAAGGAATAAACAACTGCATACAAATATTAGATATTAGGTTTCAGTTGTGTTTTTTTTTTGTCAGTGAAAAAATAGTGACAGATAGCCAGCCCATCTGTAGATTTTGCGTTTCTAGATAATAAAACTGTATAAATGTGCTTATAGAAAATATACTGCAGTAAGAATTATTTTTATAAAACAATTTATGAATTAATATATAAACTTCTATACCATTCACAGATGGCATGTTTTGATGAACGACTTTATTTGACTTGCTGGCAATCTTACAGACGACCATGTCGGCAGTACCTGTTTCATTTAACAGGGTTTCTGGGTCAATGGTCTTGCCTCTTCTTGCATAGTATCTTTGGCGCAAGCGGTTTCGAAATCTTGCAAACTGCAAAATAAATAAAGTATTTACTGCGCGTACAAATTTCAGAAGCTAATGATTTTATTGTCTATTTTATTTTATTTGAAATGTTAATGACACTGCTTATGTTTAAATTTTTACTTCCCACTAAACTGTTATCATTTTATTATTAATAATAATAATAATAATAATATAATAATAATAATAATAATAATAATAATAATAATAATAATAATAATAATAATAATAATGATAATCATAATGATAATCATAAAATAATAATTAATAATAATAATTATTATTATTATTATTGTTATTAACTATTTTATTATTTATTATTATTATTATTATTATTATTTATTTATTTATCTATCTATTTATTTATTTATTTATTCATTTATCATTATTATAATTATTATTATTATCTAATTTGTATTATTATCATCAACATCATCATCATTTTTCAATCCCCCAATACAAATTCTGCTGTCATTTTTAAAGATTCTGAAAACCAAAAAAAAAACAGTTGATTTATTATATAGACTGAATGTTGAAAATTAAATTTATTCTACTCACCCTTTCATTGCAAGACTCTTTAAACTTATGAGCCAAACGAAACAGCCTCGATTTTCACTAGCCATTAATTCTCCATGCTTTAATGGTAAAAAAAAAACAGCTTGTGTAATTTTTTCGATCAATTTGACGTTGCTAATGCGCAACGTCAATTTCTTCTATGTGACGTCACAATACTGCGTGTTTTAAATAAGCCTACCGTTAAATCAAAACATCACCAAATACTAGTTAGCAACGGGATAATCTGGTTCCTATTATGGTTCCCTTCAGCGATGTTCTTTTAAGAAGCACACAGGGGACCAGTCTAGCGACAGGAGAGTCAATGGCAACTTTGCGACCCTTTCCGTCACTCTTCGGACACAATAATAGGAATACGCTGAACTAGGGTGGCTGATTTGTACCATTCGTTTTTTTTGCCCTGCGATCCCGCCGAGACAAAAGTCGAGAATTAACAAGTTAAAATGACGGGGCGCAGAACGGAAATACGCTAATTAGCGAGGGCGCGGGGCGAAGTTTAATAAATAAAACGGCGGGGTCGCGGGACGAAAACACGCTAATAAGCACCCCCACTAATTAACGTGTTTTAGCTCCGCGCCCCCGCTAGTTTAACTTGTTGATTATCGACTTTTCGCTTGGTGGGGTCGCGGCACGAAAAGACGCTTAAGAGCTGGGGCGGGGCATAGTTTAATAAATAAAACTTCGGCCCGCGCTCCCGCTAGTTAGCGTGTTTTCGTCCCGCCTATCTCATAATTCTATTTCTTAAATCTCGCTCCGCGCCCTCGCGGTGCTAAGTTTTATTAATTAAACTTCGCCCCGCGCCCTCGCTAATTAGCGTGTTTTCGCTCCGAACCCCCACCCCAATCCGCTAATTCAACTTGTTTATTATCGAATTTTCGTTTTGCGGGTGCGCGGGACGAAGACACGCTAATAAGCGGAGGCGCGCGGCAAAGTTATATTGATTAAACTTCGCCCGCGCCCCCGCTAATTAGCGTGTCTTCGCTCCGCGCCCCCCCCCCTCCCTCCCGCTTATTCAACTTGTTTATTATCGACTTTTCGTTTGGCGGGTGCGCGGGACGAAAACACGCTAATTACCGGGGGCGCGCGGCAAAGTTTTATTGATTAAACTTCGCCCCGCGCCTCCGCTAATTAGCGTGTTTTCTTCTTGCGACCCCGCCATTTTATTTCTTACAGCTCGCTTAGCAACCCCGCGGGGCGAAATTTTATTTATAACTAACTAATATCAATTTTTTTCTGTCCATCACTTCCCAATAATATTGTGTGCAGACGATATTCTCTATTCAAAACTTTATTTAAATATTTTTGAATCTTTTTTCTTCGAAACATTCTAAACAAAATCATCTGAAAAAAAAATTACTTAAATTGAATACTAGTTGAGAACAATATTTTACTTTGTAATAGAAATTGTTTGGAGTAATTATCCAATATTATGAAATAATCTTGAAACAGAAGTTTTCTTATTCTACTACTCTAGATAATAATGTTCTAACAAATTTATTCATTTCAATTATTTATCTGATTTCCATTTTCTGTATTATTCTAACCAAATATGTGCATATGTTTTATTGCAGGTACATTATGTGTGGAAAGGAATTTACATAAGTCACATTTGACTTGTGTTCCAATCCACGAAATATATCAGTGTGATTGTATATGCTTACTGTATATATTTATGTTGTAAAATAGAAATAAAATATTGTTTAAACTAAACTACGCCCCGCGCCCTCTCTAATTAGCATGTTTTCGCTCCGCGCCCCTGCCATTTTAACTTGTTTATTCTCGACTTTTCGGGTGGCGGGGTCGCGGGGAGAAAACACGAATTGCACATATCAGCCACCATACTGAACTGTCTTACCCACGCTTAGAAACTAAACATGTAAACAAATAGTAATTTAATGCTATATTTGTGCCAATGTATCGAGTAAAAGTCCACCTAAACAAAGTAAATTTACAGATACATGTATAACAGTAAACAATACAATATTTATATACTTATTTTATTTACATCTAAAACCGCATGGTAGAACAACTTACTCTGAGGTTATCATTGACTTCGTTGAATTTATATCCACCGCCATGTACACAACAAGTGGAGACATAAGGCTTTTTTAATATATTTATCATGACATGAAAATTTCCTTTTTGTATTGATGGTTCCCATAAAGTCTTGTTGAAAATAATCAGTTTCAAAGAAATAGCAATATTGCTCTATGTACATACTACATAAATAATCAAGGGTTATAACTCTGATTTGAAGGGTCTGAACCAACAATGCGAAGATATGCGCATCTCCTCTTGGTATTTATGATTCCGAAAAAGTTTCGTTAAAAGCCGGCCAGTAGTTGCAGACAGATAGCTCGGAAACGATTATTTCTCAATATGCATACTGCATAACTAATCAAGGGCCATAACTCTGTGTTGAAGAGTCTGACCGGAACAAGTCGACGATATGCACATTTCATCTTTGTATTGATGGTTCCCATAAAGTTTCGTCGAATACCAGCTAGTAGTTTCAGAGAAATAGCGAGGAAACGAAATACCTGGGGACGGACGGACAACAAAGCATCGAAGGAGGGACAATTACCGCAAAAACTATATTCCCCTCTCAATCCATCGGCGGTGATAATAGCCGAGATGTTCCGATTGCGGGAGTCATTCAAACATTCGGAACACCTCGGACAACTTCGATAACACTTTTCAATAAAGACAAACAGATAACATTTTACAACAGAGGATCTTGCAAAATATTGCGCCTTTCTTTATATCTAATATACATGCGTTTTTCAACTAATATACAGACTGCGTTTTAAACAAATATACAGACTGCATTTTTCAACTAATGTACAGACTGTTTTTTTTTCAACAAATGTACAGACTGCTTATTCAGCTAATGTACAGACTGCTTTTTTTCAACTAATGTACAGACTGCTTTTTTAACTAATGTACAGACAGCGTTTTTCAACTAATGCAGTACAGACTGTTTTTTCAACTGATGTACAAACTGCTTATTCAACTAATGTACATACTATTTTTTCAACTATGTACAGACTGCTTATTCAACTAATGTACAGACTGTTTTTTCAACTAATGTACAAACTGTGTTTTCAACTAATGTTCAAGACGCAAACGTTAGTTTCTTTTATGATTTTTGTCTCTATTAGTTTTATAAAATAGAGAATGGCTACTGTAGTAGTATTCCGTCTCCAAGGGACGGTCCTACTTACCAAAAGATCGTGACCGAATCACACAGAGAATTAGTGCGAACAAGTTAAAATTGCATAGCTCTGATCGAGTTATATCTAGATCTACTGTGTCTTTTATTTAAACGCAATTCTAACGTGGAGTATAACGTCTTGGTGATCGGTAATCTAAAAATAGCCCATGCATATCATTAACCTTACCACGTGCTGATCTACAGATAGCGCATCCTGTGTTGTCGGTATATCTGTGATCAATAGACAAGTGACATTGATATTTTAGGTGTAACATAGTTGATGCACGCATATTAATTGGTACCACGTAAAGAAGTCTTTTAGTGCATTTACTTGTCTATAAAGCTGCTATTTAAATGAAATTAGCAACTGCCAAAACGAATGACTCTTTCTGCAAAATAAAAGTGAACTAGAAATGTGTCCATAGGACACGGGTGCCCCCACCGCGCCACTGTTTTGTCAATCTTTTTACTGAGTCAAGGGAAATAACTCTACAAATACTGGATAAATCCACAAGCGAAACCCCAGGTGCAAATCTAAAATATGCTGAGCAACCTGCCCATAAGGTTTAATGACTATGTCAAATCCTTTTTGAGAAACTTGCGACACAAGTTGAAAATTGCAAAAATTTTCTAAGTGAAGGGCAATAACTCTAAAAATACTAAATAAATCCAGACGAAAATACCTGGTGCACAACTGCACATGCTGATCAATATTCCTGTAAATTTACATGACTCTAGGTCAAATACTTTTTGAGTTACGTGCGACACATGTTGAAAATTGCCAAATTTTACTAAGTCAAGGGCAATAACTCTGAAAATACTAAAAATATCCAGACCAAAAAACCCAGGTGCACAACTACACATGCTGATCAACATTCCTGTAAAGTTTCATGACTCTAGGTCAAATACTTTTTGAGTTATGTGCGACACAAGTTGAAAATTGCAAAATTTTACTTAGTCAAGGGCAACAACTCTGAAAATACTAAAAATATGCACACGAAAATACCCAGGTGCACAACTACACATGCTGATCAACATTCCTGTAAAGTTTCATGACTCTAGGTCAAATACTTTTTGAGTTACATGCGACACAAGTTGAAAATTGCAAAATTTTACTAAGTCAAGGGCAATAACTCTGAAAATACAAAAAATATCCAGACAAAAATACCCAGGTGCACAACTACACATGCTGATCAACATTCCTGTAAAGTTTCATGACTGTAGGTCAAATACTTTTTGAGTTACATGCGACACAAGTTGAAAATTGCAAAATTTTACTAAATCAAGGGCAATAACTCTGAAAATACTAAAAATATCCAGACCAAAATACCCAGGTGCACAACTACACATGCTGATCAACATTCCTGTAAAGTTTCATGACTGTAGATCAAATACTTTTTGAGTTACGTGCGACACAAAAGTGAACGGACGGACGGACGGACGGACAAGGGTAAATCTAAATGCCCGCCACTTACGTGGGGGCACAAAAATGAAATGTGCACAATTGTTACCCTTCAGTATGATAGATAGATACTTTTATTTTCTCCACGTGGGAGAGCCAATGTTAGTATTTTTACGATTAATTATTTTCTTTACCCGTATAAAATATTAATAAGAATAGAATAGCAGTGAAAATGTAATGATGGGGGGAGGTGTTGCAATATAAATTTAGTGATATATGACTTAAACATAAAACTGTTTCTTAATTAACAGACAGGTGCGAGTTCTTCAATTACGAAAGCTCATTATATTTTCGTAATATTACATGTATTTGCTTTACATGAATGATTCACATACACAATTTTCGACAACACAAATTCTTGGCAGTTTTCTTTTGTTCTCGAAAATGTTCAAACTCTCATTTATTATTTTTCATAAAATTACATAGAATAAGACAAGAATTTAGAAAAAAAAGATATTACACAATTTTATATCCATAGTAACTCGTTCCCACGACTTAACTATCTCGTGGCCACGACTTAACTATCTCGTGGCCACGATTTAACTATCTCGTGGCCACGACTTAGTAACTCGTGGCCACGGCTTAGTATCTCGTGTCCACGACATAGTATCTCGTTCCCCTGACTTAATTATCTTAGTAACTCGTGGCCACGACATAGTATCTCGTTCCCACGACTTAACTATCTCGTCGCCACGACTTAGTAACTCGTGGTCACGACATAGTATCTACTAAGTTGTGGCCACGAGTGGGAACGAGATACTATGTCGTGGCCACGAGTTACTCAGTAATGGGCACAATATAATTAAGTCATGGGAACGAGATACAAAGTCGTGGGCACGAAATAATTAAGTCATGGGAACGAGATACCAAGTCGTGGGCATGAGAGTATTAAGTCATGGGAACGAGATACCAAGTCGTGGCCACGAGTTACTAAGTAATGGGCACAATATAATTAAGTCATGGGAACGAGATACTAAGTCGTGGGCACGAAATAATTAAGTCATGGGAACGAGATACCAAGTCGTGGGCACGAGATTATTAAGTCATGGGAACGAGATACTAAGTCGTAGGCACGAAATAATTACCGTCATGGGAACGAGATACCAAGTCGTGGGGCACGAGATTATTAAGTCAATCCGGAACGAGATACTAAGTCCTGGCAACGAGATAAATAACTAATCAGATTACACCATTTATATATATTTCCTAATTAACTAGGTATGTGCTATAGTACAAGGATGACGCTACTTCACCTGCCTGTAAAAGTGTCATTTATACAAATTATTGATTGGTCAATAATTTTACATTT
>NW_026866862.1:0-53513 GCF_026571515.1 Ruditapes philippinarum
CGAAACATGCTTTTCTAGATAAGTTACCTGTAATTTAACCAATTTTCTGCATTTTGTGACCAGAATATTAAAAAAAATCAACTGTTTTAGCTCAACCTGAGCTAGCAGGGTGAGCTTTTAGGATAATTGAACGTTGCTGGTCTGTCGCCTGTTGTCCGTCCACTTTTAGTTCATTAACAATCTAATGTTTACATTTTTACATAAATTGTTTCTATTAACTTGGTCAAGATGTTTTTCCATGTTTCTCGCATGAAAAGCTAGGTCACTGGAGCTTAAAATAGAAATCTCTTATTAACACTCTTGAGGCACTGTTTTGGACATTCAGACAGTCATAAAGGTTGATCTTTAGTTCTAGTTCTTTATTTAACTACGGAATGAAGCGAATAACTCTAATATGTAAGCTCAGACGGCGGACTGACTAAGGCCATTCCTATAATCCCCCTTCCGCTACGTGGAAGGGAATTAATAAAAACAAGAGCCATGTCAACATGGCCATCCCCCGCCGAATGTGTTTGCTCATTGGAAGAATGTATATGTAGTAGAGCGGAATAATTCCATTTTAAGAGGTCTTTTGGTAATGAAAACTGATGGCAATAGTGATTACAGATTTGAAACCTATGTGAATACTGATGGCTGAAAATAACAAAGGGCCATAACTGAAAAATAATGCATGGTAGGTTATCATTCTTGTGTGCTGCATCCCGCCTCAGTAAAATCTATCCACCTATGAAGTTTCAAGTTGATACCTCAAATACTTTTTGAGAAAAAAATTGAATTGAAAAATTAAGTATGAAATAGAAAAAACAAAGGGCAATAACTCAAAAAATATAAAAGGTAGAGTTATCATTCTTGTGCAGTGCACACCTCCTGAGTGAGATCTATGCACCTATGAAGTTTCATTTTGATATCTCAAATACTTTTTGAGAAAAAAATTGAATTGAAAAATTAAGTATGAAAAAGAACAAAGGGCAATAACTCAAAAATTATAAAAGGTAGAGTTATCATTCTTGTGCAGTGCACACCTCCTGAGTGAGATCTATGCACCTATGAAGTTTCATTTTGATATCTCAAAGGCTTTTTGAGTTATGCTCTGGACAACCATTAATTTTGAAAAATAACAAAGGGCAATGACTCAAAAATAATGCAGGGTAGAGTTATCATTCTTAAGCACTGCACTCCTCCTCAATGAGATCCATCCACCTTTGAAGTTTCAAGTTGATACCTCAAATACTTTTTGAGATAAGCTCTGGACAAAATAGCATAAAAAAACAAAGGGCAATAACTCAAAAATTGTATAGGGAAGAGTTATCATTCTTGCGCACAACATTCCTCCTCAATAAGATCTATCCGCCTATGACATTTCATGTTGATATCTCAAACACTTTTTGCGTTATGCTCCACTCGGTAGAAAAATTAGGTATGAAAAATAACAAAGGGCAATAACTCAAAAATTATGAAAGGTAGAGTTATCATTCTTGTGCACTGCACACCTTCTGAATGAGATCTATGCACCTATGAAGTTTCATGTTAATATCTCATAGGCTTTTGGAGTTATGCTCTGGACAAAAATCAATTTTGAAAAATAACAAAGGGCAATAACTCAAAAATCATGCAAGGTAGAGTTATCATTCTTGTGCACTGCACTCCTCCTCAATGAGGTCTATCCACCTATGAAGTTTCAAGTTGATAACTCAAATACTTTTAGAGATATGCTCCGGACAAAAATGTCGGACGGAAGGACGGACAGAAGGTCGGACGGACGGAGACTATTTCTATATCCTCCGCCGAAATTTTTCGGCGGGGGATAAAAAATGAGCATCATGGGTAAATTTAAGACCAAATTGGAAGTAAATCTGCCAGGTGGTTTCAGAGAAAAAGATGAATGTTGACGCATGACGACAGAGCATCCCCCTTTGATACTAATAGCTCACCCTGAACCTTCCGTTTTGGTGAGCTAAAAAAAAGTCTACATAAAAATTGAATATGTTTCTTTAATAAATACACAACATAATGTGTACAGCTCTACCATTACTTTTAGTAGTCTGAATCTAGTTTACCTTTCAGACTAAAACCTATTTATGATGAGAATGTTCCAGTGTACCTTAATATGGTTCTTTACACATTTTTATAGCCAAAGCATTACACAGCAACGATATAAATTGATAAGGAAAAATATTTGCTCAATGTTTATTCACAAAATTTGATGCAAAACAATATGTTTCATACATTATCTAACACTTTATTCTTCAATTCTTCTTTAATTCAGGTTACTGAAAGTTTATTTGAAAATCCTCATATATCTATATTATGTCCAAAACTGTGAAGAGAAAATTTTGTCAATTTACCACATTAAATGTTCAAAAGCAATGCATTTAAATAATAAGTGGCTTTGTTTCATAATAATCCTGTACGACATATCTTAGTAACAAGTTATTTCCCTAATTCTCTAGCCTTCACCATCTCCTGACTTCCGTACATGTCTTCCCTTTCTTTAAACTGACCTTGTGTTGGTACATAATACCATCCTGTAAATGAAATAATGAACATTAAATGTATATTAAATATCAATTAATACACTTGGTTTCTATACAAAATGTATATTAAATATCAATTAATACACTTGGTTTCTATACAACAAAGTTGAAAACAGTTTTAACTTATTACGAGTGTCACATGACCGATATAGAGTTTGTGGCCCGGGGCCTAAAAACTCATAATCATAATCGGCCCCCTGAACAACAGAATGTGCAAAAACTGACAAAATGACGTCACATATATTAATTATTAAGTCTAACATCATATTTTACATCATTCTCGTACAAAACTGGTAGGACTGATGAGCATGGCATAATAAAGGAATGTATACATGCCATTTGCCATCAAACAAGAGCTGTCGGTCGGTAGGACAGCAACGCTTGACTATTCTTAGTGCTTGATAGTAGAAAAAGCCTTGAATAAGGTTAAATTTTCTCAGTAAAGAAAAAGGCAAAATTTTTCTTTAAATCCATATTACAGTTATAGGCATTGGAGAGAGTCCTATTATGCTCTCAATGAAGAGTATTAAATTTCAACATGTTTCAAAGCCATATGTCAATGGACTTTGAAAATATTTGAGGTATTACAAAAACTTTAACGTAAAGTTTAACTCGAAAAAGGGGCATAATTCTGTCAAAATACTTGATAGAGTTACCTCCTCCTGTATATAGGTTGGGATCATAATGGTGAACAAATGTGAAAAGTTTCAAAGCAATATGTAAATGGACTTTGAAAATATTTGAGGTATTACAAAAACTTTTACGTAAATTCTAAGTCGAAAAAGGGGCATTATTCTGTCAAAATGCTTGATAGAGTTACCTCCTCGTGTTTACAGGTTGGGGTCATGATGGTGAATAAGTGTGCAAAAATTCAAAGCCATATGTCAATGGACTATGAAAATATTTGAGGTATTACAAAAACTTGAACATAAGTGGTTACGCTGACGCCCACGCTCGTTAACGTGACATTGACACAATACAGGTCATATCGGGACGTTCCAGCTTTACTGGTGGAGGAAGACCTCAGGTGCCCTTCCGTGCATTATTTCAGGCACGAACGGGCATCTGAGTAGAACCATCGACGTTTCGTAAGCTAGCTGGATAGCTTCCCCACATAAAACAATCCAAAGTCCCTGTCGGGATTTGAACCCACAGCGGTGAGGGGCAAGTGGTTTGACGTCAACATCCTTAACCACTCGGCCACGGAAATAACTAAGCTACAGGTACATTTCTGTCATATTTTTAAGTAAGGGAAGACTCACAACTATGTCAAACTTTCAGAGTCATGATATTTGACACACACACAGATGCAGTGTAATTTTGCATTGTTATGTCATGTTTGTCCAGATATTCAACACTTCTCCACTTTTTTTCTAAGAAGTTAAGGTAAAACTAAAGTGCATACTCTTTGTTTAATAAGGAGCCATAACAGTAGGCCTTATACTTTATTGTTACAGAATGAATTCTATTGTTCTTTTCACAGTGAAATGGCTCCCTATCCCTATTCTGTCATGCAGAATGGCAGACGGTGGGAAAATTAGAAGGGAACTATCAACAGACAGTGTTAAATCGTGTAAATAAAATTAAAATCAGACAATGAAGATAGACAATTACCTTTATTTTCAGGTTTCTCTTTTTGAAGACATCTTACCTCCATTTGCAGTATACTGAATTTTACAAAATATATCTATATAAACACATTTTCAATACAATAAATCTATTTGAATATTCAGACAATATGAAAACAACCTGTCAAAAAGAAGAATATAAAGTTGATGGTTTGACTGTCCTTCATGAATGACTTTATCAAACCAAGCATGAAATTTTCATGTAAATTTTTAATAAATGCTTCCGAGGGATCACTGCTTTCCCTGACTTTACATATATCGTGGATCTTTAGCTGTAGAAAATTTAGTTCCTCTTTTTCCATCCATTGCTCAGGTCAACTGCTCACACAAAAAAGTACATTTGTATAGGCCCCTACAATACAACAAGAGAGCCATGATGGCCCTTATTGAACTCACCTGAATATAAATTTTCTCAATACACGGAACAAAGTTATATTGTTAAAGATCCTGCATGTTTTGTGATTGATATTGTTACTGTATGTGTACCACACTTAAAAGAAATTATATATGCAAATGAAACAATTTTCAAACATCGAAGAAAGTGTTAAATATGTACAGAAAATATTTGTGCACATTATATGTAATCAATCAATTATATGCATTCATTTCTTATTGGAAAATTTGACTTAGAATTTACAGAAAATAAATTTCTAATTTCCTCCTTTATTTTCATAAAATGTAACAAGAGGGCCATGATGGCCCTGAGGTCGCTCACCTGTATATAGGCCCCCCGCCCCAAGGCCAATTTTTACCCAAGGGCTTTTACTTGTTTATTTGAACAGACTTGGTAGACACCCATAAGAAGATGTTTCATGCTAAACATCTAAGTTCTAGCTCATTGGCATTTTTAAAAGAGAATTTTTGAAGTTTATACTATACACATATAGTTAAAAACAATGTCACCCCTGGGGCAGGGCCAGTTTTGACCCCCGGGCGTTTATTTTAACAAACTTTGTAGATATTTACTTAAAGATGTTTCATGCTAAATATCTAAACTCTAGCTATTTGGGTTTTTCCAAAGAAGATTTTTAAGTTTTTGCTATACACATAGCAAGGAAAATCAATGACCCCCCCCCCGGGCGGGGCCAGTTTTGACCCCAGGGCTTTTATTTGAACATACTGGGTAGACACCCAATAGAACATGTTTCATGCTAAATATCTTAGCTCTAGCTCTTTGAGTTCTTTAAAAGAAGTTTTTTAAGTTTTTACTATATGCATATAGGGAAAATCAATGACCCCCTGGGGAGGGGCCAATTTTGACCCCAGAGCTTTTATTTGAACAAACTTGGTAGACACTCATTAGAAGATGTTTCATGCTAAATATCTTACCTCTAGCTCTTTGGGTTCTTTAAAAGAAGATTTTAAAGTTTTTACTATATGCATATAGGGAAAATCTATGCCCCATGGGGCAGGGTCAATTTTTACCCCAGGGCTTTTATTTGAATAAACTTGGTAGACATTCACTAGAAGATGTTTCATGCCAAATATCTAAGCTCTAGCTCTTATGGTTCTTTAAAAGAAAATTTTTTAAGATTTTACCATATGCATATAGGGAAAATCAATGACCCCCGGGGCGGGGCCAATTTTGACCCCAGGGCTTTAATTTGAACAAACTTGGTAGACACTCACTAGAAGATGTTTCATGCTTAATATCTTAGCTCTAGCTCTTTGGGTTCTTTAAAAGAAATTTTTTTAAGTTTTTACTATATGCATATAGGGAAAATCTATGACCCCCTGGGGAGGGGTTAATTTTGACCCCAGGGCTTTTATTTGAACAAACTTGGTAGACATTCACTAGAAGATGTTTCATGCCAAATATCTAAGCTCTAGCTCTTACGATTCTTTAAAAGAAGATTTTTTAAGTTTTTACTATAGGCATATAGGGAAAATCAATGACCCCCAGGGGCGGGGCCAATTTTGACCCCAGGGCTTTTATTTGAACAAACTTGGTAGACACTCACTAGAAGATGTTTCATGCCAAATATCTAAGCTCTAGCTCTTATGGTTTTTTAAAAGAAGATATTTAAAGTTTTTTCTTTTGGTTGCCATGGCAACCAGAGTTCTGCATGGAATTAAATTCTTTGAACAATTTTTAAAGGTGACCACCAAAGGAACATTCCTGTGAAGTTTGGATGAAATTGGCTCAGTGGTTTATGAGGAGATGTCATTTAAAGCAAAAGTTTACGGACGGACGGAGGACGGACGGACGCCGGACGAAAAGCGATCACAAAAGCTCACCCTGTCACTTTGTGACAGGTGAGCTAAAAATGGTAATATCTTTATTAATAATGCTTATTGGAACTTACAATATTGACAAATCTTATTTTGAGCATCATATATATTTATGAAACCATGAAAAAATTGTGTTACAGGATCTTTAACTATAAATCAAAGCACAATATAATCTAAATCTTATTTTATATCACAAAGTTCATATTGACAATATTGACTCAAGACACATGATTCACTCATCAAAGCCAATATTGACTCTAGACACATGATTCACTTATCAAAGCCAATATTGACTCTAGACACATGATTCACTTATCAAAGCCAATATTGACTCTAGACACATGAATCACTTATCAAAGCCAATATTGACTCTATACACATGATTCACTTATCAAAGCCATTATTGACTCTAGACACATGATTCATTCATCAAAGACATTATTGACTCTAGACACATGATTCACTTACCAAAGCCATTATTGACTCTAAACACATGACTCACTTATCAAAGCCAATATTGATTCGAGACACATGATTCACTCATCAAAGCCAATATTGACTATTCACATGATTCACTTATCAAAGCCAATATTGACTCTAGACACATGATTCACTTATCAAAGCCAATATTGACTCGAGACACATGATTCACTCATCAAAGCCAATATTGACTCTAGACACATGATTCACTTATCAAAGCCATTATTGACTCTAGACACATGATTCCTTTATCAAAGCCATTATTGACTCTAGACACATGATTCACTCATCAAAGCAAATATTGACTCTAGACACATGATTCACTTATCAAAGTCATTATTGACTCTAGACACATGATTCACTTATCAAAGCCATTATTGACTCGAGACACATGATTCACTCATCAAAGCCAATATTGACTATTCACATGATTCACTTATCAAAGCCATTATTGACTCTAGACACATGATTCACTTATCAAAGCCAATATTGACTATTCACATGATTCACTCATCAAAGCCAATATTGACTATTCACATGATTCACTTATCAAGGCCATTATTGACTCTAGACACATGATTCACTTATCAAAGCCAATATTGACTATTCACATGATTCACTCATCAAAGCCAATATTGACTATTCACATGATTCACTTATCAAGGCCATTATTGACTCTAGACACATGATTCCTTTATCAAAGCCATTATTGACTCTAGACACATGATTCACTTATCAAAGCCATTATTGACTCGAGACACATAATTCACTCATCAAAGCCAATATTGACTCTAGACACATGATTCACTTATCAAAGCCAATATTGACTCTAGACACATGATTCACTTATCAAAGCCAATATTGACTCTAGACACATGATTCACTCATCAAAGCCAATATTGACTCTAGACACATGATTCACTTATCAAAGCCATTATTGACTCTAGACACATGATTCACTCTTCAAAGCCAGTATTGACTCTATACACATGATTCACTTATCAAAGCCAATATTGACTATAGACACATGATTCACTTATCAAAGCCAATATAGACTCAAGAAACATGATTCACGTTTGTGATTTGATTTTCTATCACACCTAGACAGTAAAGGTCATATGGCGACCTCAGGTGACTTCCATGCATTATTTCAGGCACACACAGTCACCTGAGTAGAACCACCGATGTTTTAATAGCTAGCTAGAAAGCTTCCTCACATTAAAATGACATCACATAAAACTCTTATTACACTAGGTGCTTTGGTTAATTGTGATGAATATATGTACACCACTTACGTAGATTTTCTTTTTTCATCTGCTTTATGAAGATAGTATAAAGTTCTTTCATGTTTCTTCTCAATAGGTTCAACTCCATATTTAGCCAGTAACCTTGTCAGTGGCAGCTAGAAAAATAAATATATATCTTTACCTTTAACCTGTTCAACTGAAATGAACTTACCCTGCTTTGAACTTTTCATTAATACTTGAAGGGATTTCAATATAACTAGAAATGTGTCATCATGCCACGGATGCCCCCGCATGCAGCCAAAATTTCAGATGTTATAATATTTAGTTCCAAATTTGTTTGCACAAATAATTTTTTTCATTTTAAGTTCAAAGCCCTTAAAACTTTTCAATGTTAACACAAACCATTTTCATACAATGTTCAAGGCACTGAAATTATTCAGTCTAATAACCTTTTGAAAATAGCATATTTTCATATTTGTAGCCAAAATAATGGCTACATACATTTCAGTGCTGAAACTGAAAGTTCAAATTTTTACAACATTCAAGAAAGATAAGTTTGTCCAAAATCATTGAACCACGACCAAATTCAAACTTAAACTGCTTATTCCTAAGATGTATCTATATATTATTTTCAAAGTGAAAGGGACATAACTCTGCCAAAAAAGTCATCGAACCATGACCAAATTCAAACTTGACCTGCCCATTCCTTTGACATATCCATATGTCAAATTTGAGTAGTTGGGTAGATAATGAACAGAAACAGTAAATTTCATAATATTTTCAAAGTGAAAGGGGCATTACTCTGCCTGAAAAAATCATTGAACCATGACCAAATTCAAACTTGGCCTGGGCATTCCAAAAATATATCCATATGTCAAATTTGAGTTGAATGTGTTGTACCATTGGGGAGATAATAAACAGAAACTGAAAATTTCATATTATTTTCAAAGTGAAAGGGGCATAACCCTGCCAAAAATCATTGAACCATAACCAACTTTGAACTTGACCTGCGCATTCCTGTGACGTATCCATATGTCAAGTTTGAGTTAAAAGTGTTGTACCATTGGGGAGATAATGACCGGAAACTGAAAATTTCATATTATTTCCAAAGTAAAAGGGGCATAACTCTGCCAATATTCATCGAACCATGACCAAATTCGAACTTGACCTGTATTTTCTCATGACACATCTATATGTCAAGTTTGAGTTGAATGTGTTGTACCATTGGGGAGATAATGAACGGAAACTGAAAATTTCATATTATTTTAAAGTAAAAGGGGCATAACTCTGCCAAAAATCATCAAACCATGACCAAATTCGAACTTGACCTGTATTTTCTCACGACATATCCATATGTCAAATTTGAGTTGAATGTGTGCAACTGTTACTAAGATAATGAACGGAAACTGATGATGACGGAATGACAGAATGACGGAATGACGGAAGGATGGAATGACGGAAGGACGGAAGGACGGAATGACGGAAGGACGGAACAGGGTAACACTATATGCCCAGGCCATTACATGGCGGGGGCATAAAAATACTACAGTCCATAGGAGGAATATGCCACTTACTTCATTTACCTGTAACAGTGGCATATTTTATTCTAGTCGAGGTTATCAAAAAAAACATACTATATATTATTCTAGATCTGCACATGCCAGTATAAAAAATTCATTAAAACTAGAACTCCGCAAGTCGGATGTGTCGTCTTGTGAACAATGTAGTTTAGGGGAAATGGCCAGGACAAAAATGAAATATGAAAAATAACAAAGGGCAATAACTAAAAAAATAATAAGTGCAGAGCAGCAGTTTCTGTACACTGCACTTCTTATCAATAAGATCTATCATTCTATGATGTTTCAAGTCCATAGCTTTCATACTTGAGGAAAAATGACCAGGACAAAAATAAAGTAAGAAAAGCAACAAAGGGCAATAACTCAAAAATAAGAAATGCTGAGTATCAGTTCTTATGCACTGCACTTCTTTTTAATGAGATCTATCATCCTATGAAGTTTCAAGTCCATGGCTTTTATAACAAAAATTAAGTATGAAAATAAACAAAGGGCAATAACTCAAGAAATAAGAAATGCAGAGTACCAGTTCTTGTGCACTGCACTTCTTCTTAATGAGACCTATCATCCTATGAAGTTTCAAGTCCATGGCTTTTATACATTAGGAGAAATTGCCCGGACAAAAATAAAGTATGAAAATTAACAAAGGGCAATAACTAAAAAATTAGGAAGTGCAGAGTACTGGTTCTTGTGCACTGCATTTCTTCTTAATGAGATCTATCATCCTATGAAGTTTCAAGTCCATAGCTTTTTTAGTTGAAGAGAAATGGCCCGGACAAAATTAAAGAATGAAAATTAACAAAGGGCAATAACTCAAAAAATAAGAACTGCAGAGTACTGGTCCTTGTGCACTGCACTTCGGGTTATTGAAAGAAGCATGC
Organism: Ruditapes philippinarum; assembly: GCF_026571515.1. Classification (NCBI taxonomy): domain Eukaryota; kingdom Metazoa; phylum Mollusca; class Bivalvia; order Venerida; family Veneridae; genus Ruditapes; species Ruditapes philippinarum. The sequence goes on from NW_026866862.1 coordinate 10,577, forward strand.
ATACCAAGTTTGAAGTCAATCAGACTTATAGTGACTGAGTTATGCTCCGGACAAGCTTTAGCGGACGCCGACGCCGACAACAACAACGCCGCCGACACAGACGCCGCCGCCGACACTGCCGACAAAAGTAAACCCCTATATGTCACCTTTTCAAAGGCGACACAAAAATATATAAAGAGGACAAAATCAAGCAGTTCATGTACTATATGCCACATACAAACATAGATAACAGTTATGAATATAAACATAATTAATTAATATAAGTATATAACACTTTTAAAATTGAATTAATTATCCACATCATAGGATCCATACAAAATGCAATAAACAAAATATTATAACAATAATTTCTCCCTTAATGTACCTATTTTATAAATAAAAGCAAATTAATTTAATGAAGTACAGATATAAAATGATAAAATGGTGCCTGTTATATCTCCTGTGTATGTGTCAAAAGAAATCCATTTGTATACTTGTGATTACTATTTCAAACATAGAGGATATGGTCTGTTACAGGGTACATTTCGTTTCCAGTCATCAATCAATGTATGTGGTTAATTCACCAATGACCTTTATTTGCATTGGCCAAACTTGGCATTTTACCATGTAACAGTCTATTTTAGGCCTTGACCTCCAAGTGTGACCTTGACCTTTGAGGTAAGGGTTTAGGTGTTGCGCATCACATGTCATCTTATTGTTAACAATTGTGCAAAATTATTCTAAAATCCCTTGATTGATGAACCGCATACAAAATATACCCAAGAACAGACAATGTTAAGCTTTGGCACTCTAGTGTGACATTGACATTGAAGGTAGAAGTCTGGATGTTGCTAATGACACATGGTCCCATTATTGTGAACATTTTTGCTAAGTTATTTCAAATCCATTGAATAATAAAATAATTATAGACTGCACACAAAATATACCATTTAAAAGACCATGTTAAGGTTTACAACTGTAACCTTTACCTTGGAGGTAGACTACTGGTGTCGCTCATGACACCTTGTCTTATTATTGTGAACATTTGTGCAACATAATTTCAAAATCCCTTGATCTTTGAAGAAGTTATGGACCTGACACAAAATATACCCTGTAACAGACTTTGTTAATATACGACCTCTTACTGTGTCCTTGACATTGGAGGTAGGCGACTGGTTTTTGCTCAAGACACATTGTCTCAATATAGTAATTATTAGTGACAAAAATGATCAAAATCCCTTCATGGAAAAGAATGTTATGGACCAGACACCACATATACCCTCAAATAGACAATGTTGAACTTATAGGAGCAAGTGCGACCTTGACTCTGGAGGTATGGATCCAGTTGTTGCACACGACACATTGTCTTATTATAACAAACATTTGTGCCAAGTTATTTCAAACGAGAAGGGTTTTTGTCACAAAAACATGTCTCCAAAAACTATGTATGGTCACTCATGTGAAATTTCATTAAAATCACACCAGTAGCTTGACCTGTGAAAGCCAGACAAGATTTTTCTATTTATAGTTCTGACCGCCATTTTGTGCAAAAAAGCAGAACATGCCAGTGATGAGCACAACTAGGGATGGTACTGATCACTTCTGTAAAGTTTGGTTGAAATCCCACCAGTAGTTTGACCTGTGAAGGGCGGACAAGAATTTTCTAGTTTTAGCTCTCAGGCGGCCATTTTGTGCAGCAAAGAATAACGGGCCAGTGATGTGCACAACTATGGATGGTACTGATCACTCCTGTAAAGTTTGGGTGAAATCCCACCAGTAGATTGACCTGTGAAGGGCGGACAAGATTTTTCTATTTTTTAGCTCTGGCGGCCATTTTGTGCAGTGAAACAGAACGTGCTCTCGGAAACTCATCAGAGCCTCATTACTGCCGTAAAAAGTCACCTCGAGCTAGATATTCTGGTCTGTACGGTAGCCGGTGTAAGATTCTTATACACTGTAATATTATTATTGAGACTAAAAACAGTCTGTCTAATCTCAAATAAATAGATCTGTTTAATTGTAAGTAATTCACTTTTTTCCTGACACTGTCTATTTCAGTAAAATAAGGAACAAGTAATATGCAGAGCCTCAGGCCTTTCTAATGTAAGCAAAACACCATTTTCTGAGTCAGGTTTTTCAAAAAATACAATTTGGAGGTATTTAAACATGAAACATTAATTTTATTAAGACCTAAAATGACATCAGTTCCACAAAAAGCTTTTAGCTTTTTTGCGATCTTAACAGTTCTCAAAATGGTACAAAATTGGTATATAGATAAACCATCTTTTGCTTTTTGGGGGTTCATGATTTAAATTTTATATGGAAGACAAAATACCAATTAGAAACCATTTTAAAAACAATTTGCCAATGGGACTTATTGATGAGCGACGTTTTTCCTCTTCTTCTATCCTGATAAGGTGTCTTTTCACCATTAACTTACTCTGTGGTACTAATTAACTTACTCAGTGGTACTAATTAACTTACTCTGTGGTACTAATCAACTTAATCTGTGGTATTAATTAACTTACTCTGTGTTACTAATTAACTTACTCTGTGGTACTAATTTACTTACTCTGTGGTAATAATTAACTAACTCAGTGGTACTAATTAACTTACTCTGTGTTACTAATTAACTTACTCTGTGTTACTAATAAACTTACTCTGTGTTACTAATTATCTTGCTCTGTGTTACTAATTAACTTACTCTGTGTTACTAATTCACTTACTCTGTGGTACTAATTAATTTACTCTGTGGTACTAATTAACTTACTCTGTGGTACTAATTAACTTACTCTGTGGTACTAATTAACTTACTCTGTGGTAGTAATTAACTTACTCTGTGGTACTAATTTACTTACTCTGTGGTACTAGTTAACTTACTCTGTGGTACTAATTAACTTACTCTGTGGTACTAATTAACTTACTCTGTGTTATTGATTAACTTACTCTGTGGTACTAATTAACTTACTCTGTGGTACTAATTAACTTACTCTGTGGTACTAATTAACTTACTCTGTGGTACTAATTAACTTACTCTGTGGTGCTAATCAACTTACTCTGTGTTACTAATTAACTTACTCTGTGTTACTAATTCACTTACTCTGTGTTACTTATTAACTTACTCTGTGGTACTAATTAACTTACTCTGTGGTACTAATTAACATACTCTGTGGTACTAATTAAATAACTCTGTAGTACTAATTAACTTACTCTGTGGTACTAGTTAACTAACTCTGTGGAAGTAATCAACTTACTCAGTGGTACTAATTAACTTACTCTGTGGTACTAATTAACATACTTTGTGGTACTAATCAACTTACTCTGTGGTACTAATTAACTTACTCTGTGGTACTAATTAACTTACTCTGTGGTACTAATTAACTTACTCTGTGGTACTAATTAACTTACTCTGTGGTACTAATTAACTTACTCTGTGGTACTAATTAACTTACTCTGTGGTACTAATTAACTTACTCTGTGGTACTAATCAACTTACTCTGTGGTACTAATTAACTTACTCTGTGGTACTAATTAACTTACTCTGTGGTACTAATTAACTTACTCTGTGGTACTAATTAACTTACTCTGTGGTACTAATTAACTTACTCTGTGGTACTAATTAACTTACTCTGTGGTAGTAATCAACTTACTCTGTGGTACTAATGAACTTACTCTGTGGTACTCGTGTGGTTCTGGAACATAACCCTCAGGTGTGTCTACCAACTGCGCAGGACCTGAAATTAAATAAGCCGTGTCACGACAAAACCAACATAGTGTGTTTGCGACCCGCATGGATCCAGACCAGCCTGTGCATCCGTGCAGAATCCACGCCAGAATGGTGACTTGATTAGAAGTCATCAACTCTAACCCCCCCCCCACAGAGGCTGGTTCATTTACTTAGTTATTTTTCTATTTTTATACAAAGGAGAGTAACCACAGTAATAGTGTCAGAGGGACTAAAAAACCCACACAATAAACTTACATCTTACAGGGATTTTTTCCAGGATTTTGGGAACATGACCCATACCCATGGAATTGGGAATTTCAGCGGTTTTTTGTTAAAAATTGGGAAAAAATGCATGAGTGAAATTTTACAGTGATTAAATGGATGCAAACAATTACTATGTACATGTAGGATGGCATTTTCAAACATTTAAGCACTGCAATTACAGTGAAGAAGCCCTTATTTTTTCAAAGATTTTAGAAATTTTATTCAATAATTTTATATTGTAACTTTCAATTGGGAATTTTTTCCTGTGGATTGGAAAAATAATATAACATTTTCAAATGGGAATATGACCCAATAACGGCTATAAAATAAGCCAAACAAAATCTCTGTCTTACTATAAATAATGATTGATTTCAACTTACCTTGTGTAACATTAAGATATGTGATAAACAAGCCAGCTGGAATTATTCCTAGCCCTAGGAAATAATACTGAAATAAAACATAAATAACAATTTTAGTATCAAAATGTGGCTGAATGACAAATAGGGTAAACAGCGTGCTTTGTATTTACCCACTTGAAGGAAAATGATATGACAAAAAAAGAGGTAAAAGTACATTTTCGTCATTTTTGACCAGTGAGTTATAATAAAACCAAATTAATAGCTTTTGACTAATCTATTCTACATCAAATCTCAACTTAGTAGCTGTCACAGCAGTGACAAATATTCAAAATATCTCTATGACAAATGAATTTACATAGTGCAATTGATCATTATTTTTGTTTGATGGCTTTCACTGGCCTTCAAAAAGTACATGTATATCATTTATCGTGCAAACATTGCCTTTGTCGAACTTTTGACCTTCAAAGGTGAAGGGTGAAAGGTGATTTTAACATTGAGTCTGCACAGTGGCGGAATAGGTTCTTTAATCCCCTTGTTCGGGAACTTCACAGAGTACATTTTGAACTTCAGGCGGTAGAATTATGATTTATAGAAAGGACACAAATTGTATGACATTTGACCTCCAAGATGAGCTTGACCCTGCACAGTACAGATATAGGTTCTGGGCATTGCCTTGTTATTAGATGAATATTTGTGTAAATTTTGAACTAAAAGGGGTGTGTACGATCTATAGTGTAGGCACATTAGATATCCACAACAAAGTAATATTATTATTACATGTGGAAGGGGTGTTAAAACCCTGTGTCTAACTCTCAACCCCAGGGATCATGGGTTCAAGCCCTAATCGGGTCACGATCATATTTGTTCATATGACATCTGTACTGGTTGGTTCCAGGAAGTGGACTCAGATGTGATTAAATTAAGTTGCAAGAATTGTTTCGCAATTGAGCTTAAAAAATATGTTTAAACGAAAACCTTAAATTGATCCATTTGACCTAAAATCCTACCAAATGATTTAAGGCCTTCACTGGTACAAAAACACATTAAATATTTTGCTGATCATATCTGGCCCACAACATGAGCTTTTATTAAAAAATATTACCTTTTCCTCCCAGTTGAAAAAATCCCCTGAATGCTCTTTGCTCCTCCATAATTTGTGAAATAAGAGCCCTAGTAATATTTATGTTAGTATGGTATACATACATAATTATACCGAATTACATGTAAACTTGCTTACATAATAGTATTTTACAGAAAAATAAAAACTGTTGTTGGAAACAGACAAATTTCCCCCAAGCAGCGCCAAGTAGTGGTTACCATAAAAAGAGTTACTGGAATACAAAAACATTTACAAATACTTTCTCATATTCTAAGTAAGTAAGTAACTGTTTCTCATATTCTAAGTAAGTAAGTATTGCTTCTCATATTCTAAGTAAGAAGTTTTTATTTACTAAGAGGCCCCCGCCTATATGACTGAAATACTGTTGGGAAAATGGTAAAATGAAACAAACAAACAAACAAATTAAGTGTGCCCAATTAATTTAAAAAGCATTCATGAATCATCCGAACATCATTTTTGTCTGATGACTTTAGACACTGTAGCGTCACTTCTCTTTAAACAAGAGCCGGTTGAACCGGGTGATCCCCGAATAGGTTTTGGACACATGAAGGTATACCTCTTGTAGTGTCAAAGTTATGTCACAGACAAAGTTCAAAGTGTAAAAACAACCCAAATGTTGTGCATGACACATTGTCTCAATATGGTGATCATTTCTGTGAAAAAGTTTTAAAATCCGACTTCAAATAACGAAGTTATGGGCCGGACACGATTTTGCTGCAAGGTCATGCTGTGACCTTGACCTTCAAGGTAGTGACACAAATGTTGCATGCCACACGTCAATTCAATAAGGTGATCATCTCTGTGAAATAGTTGTTAAATCTGTCTTAAAGTAACAAAGTTATGGGCCGGACACAATTTTGCTGCAAGGTCATGCTGTGGCCTTGACCTTCAAGGTAGCTACCCAAATATTGCGCGCGACACGTCGTTTTAATATGGTGATCATTTCTTTGAAAAAGTTTTAGAATCCGACTTCAAATAACAAAGTTATGAGCCGGACACGAAATTGGGACGTGCGTACGGACGGACGGACGGACAACCCGACAACTATATGCTCCCCCGAATTTTTTCGGGGAGCATAATAACAGACCTTCTGCCTCTTTTTCTCCTTTATTTTCAATCAAATATCCCTACAATGATGACATCATTATGTGTTTAATTCATGGACAGGTTAAAATAGAAATAACAATAGTTACTTACAAGGTCATCTTTTAATTGATATTTTTGAAACTTGGATGGCCCCTTCACCATCTTATGACCTCCCATATTCCTCACTGAAATATAGAATGGTAATGTTAAAGTTACTGGTCTGGTCATACAAAATGTGGTATATAATATACCATTATCTACTAGTAAGTAAATAGTATAAATACCAAACTTAAAGTGATTAAAGACCCTAGATTTGCCACTACTTGCCAGCTATTTCCACCAAAAAGGGTGGCATTCAGTGTAAAAAAGTTGGCATTAACTGGAAAATGACCACCTTCCACTCTTTTTCCACTGTAGTGGCAAAATTACCACCAAATGCCACAATCCTTTGGTGGCATTTAAGTGGCATTGAGTGGAAATTTGAACATAAGACTTTTTTCATGGTAGCAAAAGGGTGGAAATTGGTGAAAAATGAAACTTAGTTTATTTTGAAGGTGGAAAATAAGTGGCATTTAGTGAAAAGGTGAAAATCTATTTTCTGGGTGGCAAATTAGTGGAAAATAACTTAGAAAATGTTGTGGGTAAGTTTTATACTTCGAAAACTGGTCAACTCTCGAGGCCTTTATACGAAAAATGGAGCAAAAAGGTGACCTTTTTCAAAACACACAGAACAAGAGCTGTCCGTAAGACAGCGCGCTCGACTTTTTTATTGCTTGCCAATAAAAAAAGTTTTTGCAGTAAAAGGCAATACAAGAATCTCTGTATTTTTAAAGTGAACAATGGCCATGAGCATTAAGATATTTAGTGAAGAATTATTTTATTATGACATAATTTATGGTAAAGTGAACAAGTGGATAGGAATGAATTTTTTTAGATTTTTTAAGTTTTTTAGTGCTTGCCTATAATACAAAACATTGACAGTTAAGGGCCATAATTCAAATAAAATCTTTGACAGAATTACCTTCTCCTGGACATGTTTGGGAATCATGATTGTAAACAAGTATTCCAACTTTCAAATTAATATCTCAAACAGTTCAGTCAAAAAGTGGACTGGTACTAAAAACTTAACCAAGATTCTAAGTCGATAAAAGGCCTTAATTTTTAAAACAAATCCTTGACAGAGTTACCTTCTCTTGCGTACAGATGGGGGTAATGATGTGAAATAGCATTAAAAGTTTCAAAGCAATATCTCAAAGGGTTAAGGCAATAAGTGGATTTTACCCATATTCAATGTATTTTCTAAGTCAAAAAGGGGCATAATTCTGTCAAAAACCTTGACAGAGTTATGTCCTCTTGTCTGTTGATGAAGGTCGTGATGGTAAACAAGTATGGTCAGTTTCAAAGCAATACCTCCAATGGTTTTGAAATAAAGTGAGGTGGTACAAAAAACTTAACCAAGCTCAATACACTTTCTAAGTCAAAAAAGGGCCATAATTCTGTCAAAAACCTTGACAGAGTTATGTACTCTTGTCTGTAGATGGAGGTTATGATGGTGAACAAGTATGGTAAGTTTCAAAGCCATACTTGTAATACTTCTGAAATAAAGTGGGGTGGTACGAAAAACTTAACCAAGGTGTGACGCCAACGCCGACGCCGGGGCGAGTAGGATAGCTCCCCTTTTCATAGAAAAGTCGAGCTAAAAATGGTTATGGTTATAATTATGATCCGGAGACATTGAAAACTCGAAAATGTGCTTTCAGAAACAATGGCACTGGTGACATTTTTAATTGAAACTTGGATGTCGCGAACATCATTTTGTTTTATCATTTGCGTGGGCCGGATCCCGTACCCCTTGTTATTTGTAATTTTCACAGAATTGTTATTTGTGTTGTTTTTTTTCACTGTATTTTAAGGACATGTTCCATTATTTGTCTGTAACATCTGATAAATTAGATTTGACCAATGACTTGTCACTTCTGAGGTTCCGGGTTCGATCCTGGGTAACACCCATGAGATTTTTCAGAGACACTTTTGGTGTTTCCCACCTACCTAGAGGTATACTCGTAAGAAATCCAGGTAATCCTCGCATGTATCAGTGCTATACACTTGGCATGTAAAAGAACCAAGGGGTCTTTTCAATAAGAGCTAGGGTCCGGTTCCCGGATTCCATAATTTGTAACTCATACCTGTAGGATACCTATAGGATGATTCTGGGCTCTGATGGAAGGGCCAAGCCCTTTTACACTTATACCTATATCTGTTCACACTGCTGTATGATTTTAACAGCATAATTTTTCAATAAATAACATTTTAAACTTTATATGGAGTGTCTCCGGTCCAGTATTGGTCTAGCTTTATTTTAAATTCATAAACACTTTTTGAGTCTACTATATTTTTTGGCAAATTATTCCATGTTTTAATTACATGTCTTGAAAACTGATGTAGGCAATGAGTTGTTCTACTACAAGGTATTTCTAGTTTTAAATTATGTCCCCTTGTTGATGCTGAATAACTAAAAAAATTCAAAAATACAGTAATCTAAGCCATTAACGATTTTGAAAGTCTGAATCATGTCCCCTCATAATCTACGATGTATTAGACTTGGCAGTTTAAGCTTTTAAAGGCGGTCAATATATGTCAGATCTTTTATGATGAAACTAGTTTTGTTGCTCTTAGTTGAAGTTTTTCTAGACTTGATATGTCTTTTATTAAATATGGATTCCACACAACATTTGCAAATTCAACATGAGGACGAATCAAAGCTGTATACAATTTCACAAACTAAAGTGTATTCATCTAAAAACTTAAAGGACCTGTTAATAAGACCTAAAATACTATTTGCCTTATTAATCTTTGTAGAAATATGTTTGCTAAATTTAAGATCTTTTTCAAAAATAACTCCTAGATCACGTTTTTCTTGAGTATCCGATAAAGTCTTGTTATTCATTACATACAGTTTTTGTGGATTTGCATGATCATAATGCATCACCTTACATTTATCAACATTAAAGTTCATTTCCCATTTTTCTGCCCAGTTCATAATTAAGTCATTATCATTTTGGAGGGCATCCGACTTGCTAGTTGGTGTATACAATTTTGTATCATCAGCAAATATTTTAATACTTGATTTGACATTATCTGTGATATCATTCACATACATAATCAAAGTGCTGAAGGCACTGCAGTTGGGACGTATGAAGGATCAAGTAACTATTTTTTCTATTTCGGGGCAGATACTTCAATGAGTGAAGGGTGTTGCCGGTTGATAAATATAAAGTGCACAATTCAGTAAATGAACAGTAGTTGATACAATTATTCTATGACACACATGTTCAAATATAATATTTAGGTTACATGTACGTGTAGGTCGATCATAAATCGTTATTGGCCTTTTTTGACAAGAGCAACAAGTGAAATTAGAGCTACCAGAGGAAACTGCAAGCTTGACTATTTTAACACATGACATTATAAAGGGAGACAAAGCTATGAAAAATAATCAATTGTGATATATATCAAATTTTCTGTATCAGTATCAAGTAAACATTCAAATGGTCAATATTTTTTGCATCACATTATATGAATGTGACCATGTCATTAGAACGTATAATGGCCTTTGTTTACTGCAATTCTCATGCTAATCTCTTTCACTGTATAACGTTTATAAAGTTTCAATCAAATTCCTTCAATATTTTAATCCTTTCTCAGAACAGTATCATGAAATATATACGGAGATAATTCAAAAACTAAGTAATGTAGAATTTTGGTTATTTGACACAAGACTTCTGCTCACTAGTCTCTACAACTGTATTTAGTTTGAGTGTGATATCATTGAAAAGATTTACTCCAGACAACCATTATTTTAAAAGTTGTTGTACATGTATTTTAAGAGATGATAATTGTAAAATTAAGCTAGAAACTAGAACTCCGCGAGTCGGATGTGTCGCCTTGTGAACAATGTAGTTTAGGAGAAATGGCCAGGACAAAAATGAAGTATGAAAAATAACAAAGGGCAATAACTAAAAAAATAATAAGTTCAGAGCAGCAGTTTCTGAACACTGCACTTCTTATCAATAAGATCTATCATACTATGATGGTTCAAGTCCATAGCTTTCATACTCGAGGAGAAATGACCAGGACAAAAATAAAGAAAGAAAATCAACAAAGGGCAATAACTCAAAAAATAAGAAATGCAGAGTACCAGTTCTTGTGCACTGGAATTCTTCTTAATGAGATCTATCATCCTATGAAGTTTCAATTCCATAGCTTTTATACTTAAGGAGAAATGGCCCGGACAAAATTAAAGTATGAAAATAAACAAAGGGCAATAACTCAAAAAATAAGAAATGCAGAGTAACAGTTCTTGTGCACTGCACTTCTTCTTAATGAGACCTATCATCCTATGAAGTTTCAAGTCCATGGCTTTTATTCATTAGGAGAAATGGCCCGGACAAAAATAAAATATGAAAATTAACAAAGGGCAATAACTCAAAAATTAGGAAGTACAGAGTACTGGTTCTTGTGCACTGCACTTCTTCTTAATGAGATCTATCATCCTATGAAGTATCAAGTCCATAGCTTTTTTAGTTGAAGAGAAATGGCCCGGACAAAATTAAAGTATGAAAATTAACAAAGGGCAATAACTCAAAAAATAAGAACTGCAGAGTACCGGTCCTTGTGCACTGCACTTCGGGTTATTAAAGAAGCATGCATACCAAGTTGGAAGTCAATCAGACTTATAGTGACTGAGTTATGCTCCGGACAAGCTTTAGGGGACGCCGACAACGACACAGACGCCGCCGACAAAAGTAACCCCTATTATGTCACCTTTTCAAGGCGACACAAAAATTAGGGTTCTTTGAAAAAACACTTTCTTTCACTTGATTATTTTCGCTGTGTAAAAGTTTAATCAAATTTCATCAACTCTTTTCCAGCATTTCTCTGGACAAGCATAATTAAGTACATGTATAATAAAGGTAGATAATTAAATAAGAGGGCCATGATGGCTCTGAGGTTGCTCACCTGTATATACCCCCCCCCCCCCCACCCTGCAGGGCCAGTTTTAACCCAAGGGCTTTTATTTGAACAAACTTGGAAGACATCCATAAGAAGATGATTCATGCTAAACATCAAAGCTCTAGTTTATTGGGTTTTTTTAAAGAAGATTTTTTAAGTTTTTACTAACACATACTGTTAAAAACAATGACAACCCTGGAGCAGGGCCAGTTTTGACCCCAGGGCTTTTATTTGAACAAACTTTGTAGACACTCACTAGAAGATGTTTCAACTTATAATATAAACTCTAGCTATTTGGGTTCTTTAAAAAAGATTTTTGAAGTTTTTACTATATGCATATAGGGAAAATCAATGATCCCCTGGGGCAGGGCCAATTTTGACCCCGGGCTTTTATTTGAACAAACTTGGTAGACACTCATTAGAAGATGTTCATGCTAAATATCTTAGCTCTAGCTCTTTGGGTTCTTTAAAAGAAGATTTTTAAGTTTTTACTATATGCATTTAAAGAAAATTAATGACCCCCTGGGGCAGGACCAATTTTGACCCCGGGCCTTTTATTTGAACAAACTTGGTAAACACTCATTAGATGATGTTTCATGCTTAATATCTTAGCTCTAGCTCTTTGGGTTCTTTAAAAGAAGATTTTATAAAGTTTTTACTATATGCACATAGGGAAAATCAATGACCCCTGGGGCGGGGCCAATTTTGACCCCAGGGCTTTTATTTAAAAAACTTGGTAGACACTCACTAAAGGATGTTTCAAGCCAAATATCTAAGCTCTAGCTCTTAGGGTTTTTTAAAGGTGATATTTAAAGTTTTTTTCTTTCGGTTCCCATGGCAACCAGAGTTCAGCATGGAATTAAATTCTTTGCACAATTTTTAAAGGTGACAGCCAAAGGAACATTCTTGTGAAGTTTGGATGAAATTAGCGTAGTGGTTTATGAGGAGATGTCATTTAAAGTAAAGTTTACGGCCAGACGAAAAGGGATCACAAAAGCTTGACCTGTCACTTTGTGACAGGTGAGCTAAAAACTAAGGAATGGAGTTATGGTTCTTTGACACATTGGAAAATTCGAGTCGTTCAAGTTGATGTAGATTCAGTGATAGTTTGGAATAAGCATTTTTAACTTAAGGAATATAATTAAAACATGAAGCAAGGTAGAGTTATGTTTCTTGAACATTGCACTTCCTCTTAAAAGTCTCTATCACTTTGTGAAGTTTACATAAAATCCCTTCAATACATATCTAGTTATATTCATATTTCGGACAAGAGTGTGAAGGACAAATGTCTTCCTAAGTACAGACTATGTTTTTTTTCCTTTATCAACTAAAATCTCAAAAACACCATTAAAAACATATTTTCCTCCCATGAGCAACCTTTTTCCCCAAAAGTACAAGTCTGTATGGAATGAACACAGATATTTATCCAGAATATTACTTGAGTCCATACCGACAGATGGTTAAGACCGCAACTATATTCTCTCCCTTTCAGGAGCATAAATTATAATAACATGCTAAATCTCTGTATAGTTCTATATCAGATACCAGTATGATGAACCTTACTTTTGTACCATTTAAGTTATAGCAAAATTCAGCTTTCATTGACATACAGAAATGGGTCAGCCTTTAGTCCCCTCTTAATGAAAATAGAAGGGGACTAATAACAACAATTTATTCTCATAGTTTCAATTCTCAGGTTTATTACTTATCATTACACCAGGCAAGCTAAGATACATGTTAAAACCACAGGCACTATATACCACATTTACCCATATATACGCTCATAATACTATATATAAAGAATAAAGGTCCCTAACGAGAGAAAAATATCATGCAAAACAAACAAGAACTGTTCGGTAAAAATACACCAGATCACTATTTTATCTTTGTGGTTGTCTCTAGGAATAATGTATCAGAAACACTTTTTACTTCATCGAAATCCTACAAAATGCTCCAAAATACGAGCAAGTTTCCAAATTTCACTGAAATGTCATTGCATGTTGTTTTTGACGTCCAAGCGATGCGTGTAAACAAAGGTGAATTCTGGTCAATTTCTACAAAATCAACGAATAACTGTTAAGATTTTGACATACTTTCTTTAAGGCAACTTGTATACAGTCAAACTGCGATGTCTTTACTTCACAACTGTCCGACGATAACACTAACAAGCTAAAAAATTAAAAATAATTGACAGCTCCGTTCCAGAAAGTAACCATTTCCTACATTACCGCACTGAATATAAGGTAAAGTAATGATTGGTTAAGCGGAAAATCCGAGTTTTAACATTTTCCTTCAACACAATGTTCATGACTGGCCTTTACTATTGACAGGGGATTCAATTCAGACTAGCCCTCTAAAATACTCCAACAAGTCCAAAGTGTTAATGGTGCCTATACAGTTATGATCACTACATCTGGAAACTGGGGATTCCCACCGAGTGTGATGCTTATCTTCATTTGCTTGACAGTGACACATGTCCACCTTAAAAAAAAAGCAATAAAAATTATATGAAGTGCAATAATTTGCAAAAAAATGCTTATCTTATTTGTCTCTTCTTACATTTATAATGCAGAGCACTAGATTTGTGTGTCTGTCATACAAAATGACTTTCAATAATACTATTTAAATATATTTGAAATACAATTTCTTTAATAAATACTCATAGTAATACTAAATTCCTTTTTTGTGATATTTTTTCTGACACATATGTGCAGACAGTACATTGTGTACACCGGTCTTACTGACCTGTGTGAAACCATTCTAAGCATGATGCCAAGAAAATTTTGGACTTGTGAGAGGCTGTAAATGACCCCAGATTGATCATAAGGTAACGTGTAACCAACGCTGAAAAGCATTTGACTATATCTCAATCCATTGAAAAGTGGCATCACTTTGAAATCAATTTTGATTGAAAAAATCGAGGCAAAATAGTGATTTTGGGCAATTTTGAGATGTCCCCTCGTTGCCAATGGTAACAGAAAATTTAAGCCTGAGCATGTTGTTGCAAGGGCAATGGTCCAGTCAACATTTGTGCCAAGTTTGATTAGTGTTGAAGCAGTTTTTATAGTATTATAGCAATTTGAACTTGTAACGGGAGACTTTTCAATGGAAACAGCCATTTTTCACAAAATGCTCATGAAGTAATGGGTTAAGAAATTTTGCATCTTGATTGGGAAAAATATTTAGTACCATGTACAAAGTTGTTAATCCAACAAATTGTATATCATTCAAAGCATAAAAAATACATAAAAAATACATAAAAAATTGACAATGGAATGTGTTTTTGAACATCATCTGTCTGGTACCATATTGGATTGAAATGGAATGAAGAAAAATTGTCAGCTTTGATAACGGAATTTTGACTTTTTTTCTAAACTTGGAAAAGAAAAAAAGCATATTTGGCATTATTTGCCACTGGGAATGGGTCTGTTAATCTGACCCATGGTGACACTGGTAAAAATGCATGTTTTCATTAATTTTTTGGGAAAACAGTTTGGTTTGTGAAATATACATTAAATATTATATAAGTACCTGTTGTTTGTAATAATCTTCTAGTCTTTCTTTAATCTTATACTGTACTTTTTTCTAGCTACATGTACCAGCCTTTCCAAGTGAATATTAAAGTAAATAATCTTTTATTTCCCTGAAAATATCAATTTAGAGATTTCATTTTCAAAATCATCCAATACTACTCTCTTAGTGTGTGTATATTATACAGAGACATATAAATACATTTTATGTATTTTAACGTCTCTGGTATATACAATGTATATATGTGTCTATACAATGTATATATATGTTTACACTATAATATGATTGTGTACAGCATGTAATGACATAATTAAAATTTGAAAAATTTATGATAATAAAATATTAATAATATTTCTTCATATTACTCCACAGTATTACCACTAAAATAGAAAATGTTCTATCATTTTATTATGATATCTATTTTTTACATGTAGATTTGTGAAAAAAATGTGAATATCAGTAGTGTCAAAAATTGTTAAATCATATAAAATGTCTAATTAACACTGATAAATTACTTCAACCATGTATTGAGAACAGGTATAGATCATTTCCAACAGTCTTGCTGTTGTGTTGACATTTTCGCGACATGGTTGTGTGTCTGCCTTGTAATCAAGAGGTCTGGGGTTCAAATCCCTTTAAGTGCCTGAAGATTTTTCAGGTTAACAATTATCAAGGTGGCAGTGATTTTTTTTTCAACTTTCAAAACAACCTGTGGCTTTATAAATGGGAAACTATAGCTTGATTAATCAGAAAAGAGGAAAAATTTCAACCACTGAAAATGGAATTTACCCATACATTTAAAAAAAGTGTAATTCAATTTAAAGTGGTTCCATTGAGGTATTTTGTCATGATGGGACTGAAATATTTTTTCCAGATAAATGTACCATTTGATGAATGTTTAGAACACTAATCTTTGTACAAACCTTTAGATCATTTGCGCACTTCGTTTTTCCAGAATAATTATTCAAATTGTAAAAAGATGACCCAAAATGAAATGGCTAGACTTTAAATAGATATATATCCCGGGACAACCAATATTCAATCAGTTAAGCTGTTTTTAGCCAATAATAAATGGAAGGGGAAATTATACTTTAAATTTATTTTAGCTATTAATGCATCTATTAACACTTATTCATTTTCAGGTTGGTACATTTTCAACAAGTCTTGATCTTTCTTAGAAATTCAATAAAAACAATATGACCCACTCTGGTTACTCCCAGGAATATTTTAACCTAAATTCAAACAGCAGGGTAATCACCATGGAAAATTTGTTAAAGATAAATCAGGGCTACTAAAAATTGTAGAAAACTTCACAATAGTCTACAGTATTCAACAATTTTCAACATTTTTTTCAAGATTTTAAAAAACTTACACTAAATGTTATAACATGTGTACAGCACAATGCATTGGTATGACTACTGTTAATGTGTTTAAAAAGGCAGTTAAAGGTGTCACTTCTTAGTACGCTATTTGGGGTGCAAAATGATAAATGCATCCAATCTTTACAGCCATTTTACCTTCCCCACTTTAAAATATTAGCAAATATGGAAACTTGTCTAGATCTGCCAGCTGGTATCGCTTACAAAACAATTATTCTACAATCATCACATGAAAAAAATTGATAACAATATAAGATTTTATTAATAAGGACCCCTGTGTAAGTCTGATGAATATTTAGTGGTACATCAGTCATCATATAAATAAATGTTTTAAATACACCTTGGACTGAGGTAAATGGTAAAACTCTTTTGCCAATACTTTATAAAAAAATTAACTTGCTTAGAAAAAATTTTACCACTATTTTAAACAAGTGACTATATTGATATAGTGAAAGTTGGACAATTTATATTGTGTCACTTAAAACAAACAGTTTCTTATTGTTTTTCTGAAAACATCTGACAATTAATCAAGTGTGGCATTTCTGCAAGTTTTGAAGTTAATACAACATGTGACTTTATGCAATTTAGTCAGGCATGACATCCGTGCCACAGAATTAAGAATGTGTTTGAATTTAGGTTGTGATTGAAAATTGGTTGTTTCGGGATATAATAATTTATAAAGGTCAAAATAAAATTATTCTGAAATATTCAAGAATGTGCCCCATTTGGTAGAGACGTAACGGCCGTGACAAGACCAAAAAATTGTAGGCGTATATGCCGGTTTTCCTGTAAAGGCAGACATCTGTGTAATATCAATTTGTAAAATCTGTCGGTTTTGCAGTCTAAGTATGATCGAAATGTCTTGGGTACGAAAGACTCGAGATCTCCAAATTACTTCGAAATTATTTACGAAAGTTTTAGTCCTCGGAAACAAATGGGCATCAATAAATAAACATAATATTATTAGTCATCAAATTCATAACATATTTTGCTTTATAACATACCTTATGAGCTTAACAGGCTGATAATTATGCTCGTGAAGTAGGTCGAAAAATATACCGGAAGTTGTCGGATTCATTTAACCTAATTATCGGCTAATTCAGAGACGAATAGATTATCTACATCTCTGGCTAATTCTATTTCAATATCCACTTTGCAATTATAAACTACAAAATTTATCCGATAAATAATGTCTTTTTCAAAAATTCTGGAATATAATACAAAAAAATGTGATGATAAGGCGGATGAGTAAGTTAAATATTGCAAGCCGTCAAGCACTATGACCCAATTAATTTACTATCCCATTCATAGAATTATGTGACCTTTCAAATTATATCCGCTACGTTTCTAATACCGTAATTCAAGCTCAATTGCACATTATTTTCAAAAAATAAATTTCTTGTCTCCACTTCTGTTCGCAATAAATGGAAGTTTTCAGAAATTCAGAGCACTATTTTTCACTCGCGGCGGTTATGCGTCGGTCATGGTCGGGTGATCACTATGAATTCAGCTTACGTTGATATGTTAGAATACAATATAGCATTTAGAGTGGCGATGAAACGTCACAGCAGTGGGCGTTACCCTGTATGGTTGGAAATTTCGGGTTTGTAAGTGCACTAGTTGGGACATATAATGTCCCAACTAATAAAAAGTACCGGCCCCAACACACTACCTTGTGGCACTCCACTATCCACTGCTTTCCACAATGATGTACTACCTTTAATTGATAGACACTGTCTTCTATTGCAAAGAAAACTTTTTATCCACATTAATACATTTCCCTTGATTCCAAAAGATGACACTTTATTAAGTTAACGTACATGTGGGACTTTTTCGAAAGCCTTTTCTATATCAAGATATATGGTGTCCCAACTTTGATAATTTTCCATATAATATTCCATTCTTCCAATACATTTAGAAGTTGTTAAGAACAAGACCTTCTTGTCCGAAAACCATACTGATTGTCAGATAATAATTTATTTTTCTCAATATGTTTCATTATGTGTTTTCGAATAATTTTTTCCAATGTTTTACACAATATTGATGTTAGACTAACTGGGCGATAGTTACTAGGATTTGTTTTTGTTCCTTTTTCAGTTCGACTATTCGATAACTAGAACTATCACTAAACGTGATTTATACCCCCACAAGTCTGCTTCGGAAATGAGGATGTTACTAGTAACAGAATACCTTGTAATATAATTGAAACATAGAGTTATGGTTGTGGGCAATTAAAGATAATTCATATATGTTGCATTTCCTTTCAATGTGGTTGGCCATTGATGAAGTTTAATTGAATTAATCTGTAATAAGTCCAGAAAGACAAAGAAAAAGAACAAAGGGCAATAACTCTATAAATACTGAAGATAGAGTTACAGTTCTTGTGCACTGCACTTCCTCTTATTGTGCTTGACCATTGTATGAAGTTGTTTTGAATTCCAACCAGTATGTTTTAAGTTATGCTCCGGACAAGGAAAAGTATCAAAGGGCAGTAAGTCTGAATTTTGTCAAAATGGAGTTATGGCTCTTGTGCACTGCACTTCCTTTTAATGTCCTTGACAACTGTATGAAGTTGTACTGAATTCCAAACAGTAGTTTTCAAGTTATGTTCTGGACAAGGAAAAGTAACAAAGGACAATAACTCTGTAATTAGTCAAGATGGAGTTATGGTTCTTATGCACTGCACTTCCTCTCAATGTGCTTGACCATTGTATGAAGTTACAATGAATTCCAACAATAAGTCTTCAAGTTCTGGTCCGGACAAAAAAAAGCAATGGAAAAGTAACAAAGGGCAATAACTCTGTAATTAGTCAAGATGGAGTTATGGTTCTTGTGCACTGCACTTCCCCTTATTGTGCTTGACCATTGTATGAAGCTGTTTTGAATTCCAACCAGTAGTTTTAAAGTCATGCTCTGGACAAGGAAAAGAAACAAAGGGCAGTAACTCTGTAATAAGTCAAAATGGAGTTATGGTTCTTGTGCACTGCACTTCCTCTCAATGTGCTGGACCATTGTATGAAGTTATAATGAATTGCAACAATTAGTCTTCAAGTTATGGTCCGGACAAAAGAAAGCAATGGAAAAGTAATAAAGGGCAATAACTCTGTAATTACTTTAGATAGAGTTATGATTCTTATGCACTGCACTTCCTCTCAATGTGCTTGACCATTGTATGTAGTTATATTTAATTCCAACCATTAGTCTTCCAGTTATGGTTCGGACAAAAAAAAGAAGGCAATGGAAAAGCAACAAAGGGCAATAACTCTGTAATTACTTTAGATAGAGTTATGGTTCTTGTGCACTGCACTTCCCCTTATTGTGTTTGACAATTGCATGAAGTTGTTTTGAATTCCAACCAGTAGTTTTCAAGTTATGCCCCGGACAAGGAAAAGTAACAAAGGGCAATAACTCTGTAATTAGTCAAGATAGAGTTATGGTTCTTGTGCACTGCACTTCCTCTCAATGTGCTTGACCATTGTATGTAGTTATATTGAATTCCAACCATTAGTTTTCAAGTTATGCTCCGGACAAGGAAAATGCAACGGACGTCTGGACCGACCGACCAACCGACCGACCGACCACCGGGTGACTCCTATATACCCCCCCAAACTTCGTTTTTGGGGGTATAATAATAAGTAGAGCTATTAGAGTATGCCGAGTGTAGGTGTCGGCTTAACCACTTACGTTAAAGTTTTTGTAATACCTTAATTATTTTCAAAGTCCATTGACATATGGCTTTGAAACTTTGACCACTTGTTCACCATCATGACACCAATCTGTAGACTTGAGGAGGTAACTGTATCAAGCATTTTGACAGAAATATGCCCCCTTTTCGACTTAGAATTTACGTTAAAGTGTTTGTAATACATCAATTATTTTCAAAGTCCATTGACATAATTATGGCTTTGACTTTGCACACTTGTTCACCATCATGACCCCAACCTGTAGACAGGAGGAGGTAACTCTATCAAGCATTTTGACAGAATTATGCCCCTTTTTTGACTCTGAATTTACGTTACAGTTTTGTAATACCTCATTTATTTTCAAAGTCCATTGACATAATTATGGCTTTGAAACTTTTCACATTTTTTCACCATCATGACCCCGAACTATAGACAGGATGACGTAACTGTATCAAGTATTTTGACAGAATTATGCGCCTTTTTTACTTAGAATTTACTTTAAAGTTTTTGTAATACCTCAAATATTTTTAAAGTCCATTGACATCAAGTTGAAATTTTATTCTTTTCTTGAAGAGCATAATAGGACTCTCTCTAAGGCCTATAACTGTAACATGGATTTAAAGAAAATTTTTATCCTTTTGTTAACTTAGATATTTTTACATTATCAAGGCTTTTTTACTATCAAGCACTAAGAATAGTCGAGCGTTGCTGTCCTACCGACAGTTTTTGTTAAAAATTGGCGATACTCTTGCATCTTTCCAATTACATTTGGAAGTAATCTGTTTTCAAGTGACTTTCTTAACATCAGCCAGACTCTTTATTATGTATGGGTGTATATCATCTGGACCCCTTGATTTATTTGGATCAAGTTCCTTTAATAATCTCAACACCTCACTCTCAGAGATATGTATGTAATCAAGGTCTTTTAGCACAGTCTTATCTTTCATGTTAGGTACACAGTCCAAATTTTCTTTTGTAAATACTGTTGTAAAGAACTCATTTAAAGACAATTTCTACAGTTTCATGAAAATTTAATCCTTTCATAGAATTTTCTGAAAAAAAATTTATGATATGTAAAATTTAATTGCGAATTCAAAAATAACTAGAAATGTGTCCATAGGACACGGGTGCCCCCACCGCGACACTGTTCTGTCAATCTTTTTACTAAGTCAAGGGAAATAACTCTACAAATACTGGATAAATCCACAAGCGAAACCCCAGGTGCAAATCTAAAATATGCTGAGCAACCTGCCCATAAGGTTTATTGACTTTGACAAATCCTTTTTGAGAAACTTGCGACACAAGTTGAAAATTGCAAAAATTTTCTAAGTGAAGGGCAATAACTCTAAAAATACTAAATAAATCCAGACGGAAATACCTGGTGTACAACTGCACATGCTGATCAATATTCCTGTAAAGTTACATGACTCTAGGTCAAATACTTTTTGAGTTATGTGCGACACATGTTGAAAATTGCCAAATTTTACTAAGTCAAGGGCAATAACTCTGAAAATACTAAAAATATCCAGACGAAAATACCCAGGTGCACAACTACACATGCTGATCAACATTCCTGTAAAGTTTCATGACTCTAGGTCAAATACATTTTGAGTTATGTGCGACACAATTTGAAAATTGCAAAATTGTACTAAGTCAAGGGCAATAACTCTGAAAATACTAAAAATATGCACACGAAAATACCCAGGTGCATAACTACATATGCTGATCAACATTCCTGTAAAGTTTCATGACTCTAGGTCAAATACTTTTTGAGTTACATGCGACACAAGTTGAAAATTGCAAAATTTTACTAAGTCAAGGGCAATAACTCTGAAAATACTAAAAATATCCAGACGAAAATACCCAGGTGCACAACTACACATGCTGATCAACATTCCTGTAAAGTTTCATGACTGTAGGTCAAATACTTTTTGAGTTACATGCGACACAAGTTGAAAATTGCAAAATTTTACTAAGACAAGGGCAATAACTCTGAAAATACTAAAAATATCCAGACAAAAATACCCAGGTGCACAACTACACATGCTGATCAACATTCCTGTTAAGTTTCATGACTCTAGGTCAAATACTTTTTGAGTTACGTGCGACACAAAAGTGAACGGACGGACGGAAGGACGGACGGACAAGGGTAAATCTAAATGCCCGCCACTAACGTGGGGGCACAAAAATATTTGTTGATGTGTTAGATTTTTTGAAAAATGGCAGTTTCCATGGTAACCGTATATCTCAAAACTGTCAAAATAGCCAAACTGTGTTTTTGTTTTGTTTTGCGTTTTACGTCACATCGACACAGTATAGGTCATATCGCTTTACTGGTGGAGGAAGACCTCACGTGCATTATTTCTGGATAGCTTCCTCACATGTCAAAACAGCCAAACTGTGTTATAAGACAGTATATTACACACACAACAAGCAAAATTTTATACAAAACCTGCTTTATCTAAGGGTTCTGTATAAACAAATGATAATCTGAATATATTTCTTTTTTTTTTCATGCTTCTTAACTGAACAAAAAATGAGAAAAATATGACATGAATTCTGTAAATAATTAAAGCTATCAAAAATTTCTTTCATAGAATTTTCTACATTTTTGATATATCAAGTAAACTTTTATGGTGGATTCAAAAATAGAAATAACTAGAAATGTGTCCATAGGACAATGGTGCCCCCACCGTGCCAATGTTCTGTCAATCTTATTAATCTAGGTCAAATATTTTTTGAAAACTAAAAATCTTTTACTAAGTAAAGGGCAAGAACTTTACAAATACTGAATAAATCCAAAAGCAAACCCCAAGGTGCATAAGTACACACGCTGACCAACATTCTTGTAAACTTTCAGGCATACAAGTGAAATACTTTTTGAGCTATGCATGAACAAATTGAAAACTGCAAATGTATACTACTGTAAGTCAAGGGCAATAACTCTAACAAAACTGAAAACAAGAGGGCCATGATGGCCCTGAAATCGCTCACCTGTATAAAGGCCCCCGCGGCGGGGCTCATTTTAACCCAGGGGCTTTTATTTGAACAAACTTGGTAGATCCCCATTTGAAGATGTTTCATGATAAATATCTAAGCTCTAGCTCTAAGAAAATTTTTAAGTTTTTACTATACACATATAGTGAAAAACAATGACCCCCCCCCCCCCTCTGTGCGGGCCAATTTTGTGTCCCCAGGGCTTTTATTTGAACAAACTTGGTAAACACTCACTAGAAGATAATTCATGTTTAATATCTAAACTCTAGCTCTTTGGGCTTTTTAACAGAGCATTTTTTAAGCTTTTACTATATACATAAAAGGAAAATAAATGATCCCCTGGGGAGGGCCAATTCTTTAACCCCAGGGCCCTTAATTTAACAAAAATGGTAGACACCCATTAGAAGATGTTTCATGCTAAATATCTTAGCTCTAGCTCTTAAGATTTTTTAAAAGAAGATTTTTTATGTTTTAACTATATATATAAAAGGAAAAACAATGACCACCTGGGGCGGGGCCAATTTTGACCCCAGGGCTTTTATTTGAACAAAGTTGTTAGACACCCCCTAGAAGAGGTTTCATGCTTAATAGCTAAGCTCTAGCTCTCTGGGTTTTTTAAAAGAAGATTTTTTAAGTTTTACTATAATTATGCATATAGGGTAAATCAATGACCCCCTGGGGCTGGGCCAATTTTTGACCCCAGGGTTTTTATTTTAACAAACTTGGTAGACACCCATTAGAACATGTTTCATGCTAAATATCTTAGCTCTAGCTCTTTGAGTTCTTTGAAAGAAGATTTTTTAAGGTTTTACTATATGCATATAGGGAAAATCAATGACCCCCTGGGGCAGGGCCAATTTGAACCCCAGGGCTTTTATTTGAACAAGCTTGGTAGACACTGACAAGAAGATGTTTCATGCCAAATATCTAAGCTCTACCTCTTTTGGGTTTTTTAAAAGAAGAAATTTTTTAAGGTTTTACTATATGCATATAGGGAAAATCAATGACCCCCTGGGGCGGGGCCAATTTTGACCCCAGGGCTTTTATTTGAACAAACTTGGTAGACACCCATTACAGGATGTTTCATGCTAAATATCTTAGCTCTAGCTCTTTGGGTTCTTTTAAAGAAGATTTTTTAAGGTTTTACTATATGCATATAGGGAAAATCAATGACCCCCTGGGGCGGGGCCAATTTTGACCCCAGGGCTTTTATTTGAACAAACTTGGTAGACACTGACTAGAAGATGTTTCATGCCAAATATCTAAGCTCTACCTCTTTGGGTTTTTTTAAAGAAGATATTTTAAGTTTTTTTCAGTTGCCATGGCAACCAGAGTTCTGCATAGAATTAAATTCTTTGAACAATTTTTAAAGGTGACCACCAAAGGAACATTCCTGTGAAGTTTGGATGAAATTGGCCTAGTGGTTTATGAGGAGATGTCATTTAAAGTAAAAGTTTACGGACGGACGGACGCCGGACGAAAAGCGATCACAAAAGCTCACCCTGTCACTTTGTGACAGGTGAGCTAAAAATCCACATTCATTGTCCCAGGTGCATAGCTTCACAGTGATGTGAATCATTATTCCTGTAATTTTGTGATGTTGATCATTATTCCTGTAAAGTTGGTTGATTCTAACTCAAGCACTCAAGAACAAATAATAACATAATGAAACGGTTTTTACTAAGTCAAGGGAAATAACTATACAAATACTGGCTAAATCCACAAGCAAAACCCCAGGTGCAAAACTTAATATGCTGAGCAACCTTCCTGTAAGGTTTAATTACTTTTTGTCAAATCCTTTTTGAGTTACATGCGACACAAGTTGAAAATTGCAAAAAATTTCTAAGTCAAGGGCAATAACTCTAAAAATACTAAATATTTACTCATTTTTTGCTTATAGCCGGAATTTAAACAGTTATCCGAGTACTATTCAACTTGACCTTCTTTTTGAAGAGTTATTATCCGTAATTATCTTTCTTGGAAGCGCATTACGATGCGCATAATAAAACTACCGAAAATGTCTTTAAGATGACATATAATGAACAAAATTATGTTCAGGAGGCGAAAGGTCAAATTCATATTTGAATGTCCAAAGTCATGATATGGTAATGCATTGTCAGTCATGTCCAGTCAATATATTTGTCATTCATTGACATATTTTATATGTTTAGGTTTAAATTTGTTATGAGTACAAGCATGTTTGAAGCTTAAAGATCAATGGTTTAACTAAGACTATAAGGTATAATTTCATAAAAGTACATAAATAGTCATATCTGGTCATTTTGTCCTTCATTAATAGAATTCAAGATAACAAGGCATATTATTGTGACACATTAGGAAAACTTGTCACACACAAACACCAAGTATAAACAGCTAGAAATATGAAAGTTATATTTTTTTGGATTTCAAAACATTACATTGTGTCTAGTTTGTCTTTGACATTAATTCATGGATGATTATTGAAATAATTTGGCACATTGAGAATATGAGAAATTATTTGTAAATATTTCTTTATTCTTGTAACACTCTTTATATAGCAATCATGTCTTTGTTGAAAGTCAAAGGTCATGGTTCTTCTACTAGGCCCTACTTGGGTAGCATTTAATATTTCAATTAAACAGTAGGAGTAGCTACAGGCGGTTTTGGAAGAAAAATAGAAACAAGAAATGTGTCGTCACGCCACGAATGCCCACACATGCAGCCAAAATTTCAAATGTTATAATAGTTAGTTCCAAATTTGTTTGCACAATTTTTTTTTCATTTTAAGTTCAAAGCCCTTAACTAGTCAATGTTAACACAAACCATTTTTATACAAAGTTCAAGGCACTGAAAGTATTCATTGTTAACCTTTTGTAATTTGCATATTGATGCCATATTGCATATTTGTAGCCATAATAACCGCTACATTCATTCCACAAAAGTACGAGTGCTGAAACCGAAAATTCAAAATGTTTCCAACATTCAAGAAAGATAACTTTGTCTAAAATCATTGAACCACGACCAAATTCAAACTTAACTGTTTAAGATGTATCTATATGTCAAATTTGGGTTGAATGTGTACAACCATTGGGGAGATAATGAACGGAAACTTAAAATTTCTTCTTTTTTTTCTAAGTTCAAGAAGGATAACTCTGTAAGCTATCATCAAACCATGACCAAATTCGAGCTTGACCAATGCATTCTTATAACATATTCATATCTTTAATTTCAGTTGAATATGTACAACTGTTGGGGAGATAATGAATGGGAACTGAAAATTGCCTTTTTTTTCAAAGTTCAAGGGGCATAACTCTGCCAAACACATCAAACCATGACAAAATTCAAAACTGACCTGTGCATTTTTTTGATGTATCCATATGTCAAATTTGGGTTGAATGTGTACAACCATTGGGGAGATAATGAACAGAGACTTAAAATTTCTTTCTTTTTTCAAAGTTTAAAGGGATTAATACCCTAGAGGAGATAATGAACGGGAACTGAAAATTTTATATTATTTTCAAAGTGAAAAATATCTCTGCCAAAAATCATCAAACCATGACCAACTTGAAACTTGACCTGCGCATTCCTTTAACAGATCCATTTGTCAAATTTGAGTTGAATGTGTAATACCATTTGGGAGATAATGAAGGGAAACTGAAAATTTCATATTATTTTCAAAGTAAAAGGGGCATAACTCTGCCAAAAATCATCGAACCATGACCAAATTCGAGCTTGACCTGTGCATTCTTTTGACATATTCATATGTCAAGTTTGAGTTGAATGTGTAATACTGTTGGGGACATAATGAACGGAAAGTAAAATTTCATATTATTTTCAAAGTTAATGGGGCATAACTCTGTCAAAAATCATTTAACCATGACCAAATTCGAACTTGACCTGTATCTTTTCATGACATATTCATATATCAAGTTTAAGTTGAATGTGTAATACCGTTGGGGAGATAATGAATGCAAACCTAAAATTTCACATTATTTTCAAAGTAAAAGGGGCATAACTCTAGCATAATAAAAAGTTAGAAGGTAATAAAAGTAGAAATGGTTTAAGGCCTGTTAATGAATTTTCTTGTTGATTTCAGTGATTTGTTCCAGATAAAATGCCGATGGACAGACGGACAAATGAAAAGACAAAACAAAGGGTAAACCTAGTTTCCTCCAGTTAAACCGGTTGGGAACTGATAACTTAAAATTCTGGCATCACACCTATCCTGCCACCCCTACTATCATAATTGTATGTTTTTTTATAAACTAACCTGTAATTTCTCATGATTAATGGTATCTTCCTGACATACACCCCGAACTTGATGTCCAACTGTCTGCTAAATAATTAGTCTGTTAAACTATGTCTATAAAAAATAAAACAAAAACATTGAATTGATAATATTTGCCACCTAAATTCTCATAAATTTTAAACTTTAAAAATGTTTCAGTTAACCCATTACTTACTCAATAGGTCTGATGGATATGCCCAACTTTGAATTTGGAAAAGTCCACTCTATTTCAAAGGGATATAAAAATACTAATATTGAGCTACCAACAGTATAAAGATTTAAATATAGAGTCAGAGCATATTCAAGTTTTTTTATTTTCATCAAACAGTATGAATCATTTCACGAGTGGTGGTAGCCACAAGTAAAATGTGGCAATTTTCATACCACAAGAAAGAAAAAAAATATCTTTATTTATATAAAAACTTGAATTTTTTGTTTAGTTCTTTTTTTATCTTACAATTCAAAAGAATTCCACTTTCATTTTGTGTACTGGCTGAATGTAGAGGAAAGTAGTCTGGCAAGATACTGGTGAAAATA
This sequence comes from Ruditapes philippinarum, assembly GCF_026571515.1. Classification (NCBI taxonomy): domain Eukaryota; kingdom Metazoa; phylum Mollusca; class Bivalvia; order Venerida; family Veneridae; genus Ruditapes; species Ruditapes philippinarum. The sequence continues at coordinate 38,519 of NW_026866862.1, forward strand.
CGAAAATTTTACCACTGCATATTATTTCGTCAATATCTCTCAATATTTCATTTATAAGTATATAATAATTATATAGAGGATATTTGTTTGTTTGTGTGTAAGATGAAATTTTATTTCATCGAGTGAGCTTTAAAAACAGTATTCTCACGAGTGGCGTAGCCACGAGTGAGAATACTGTTTTTAAAGTTCACGAGATGAAATAAAATTACATCTTACACAACAAACAGACAAATTTTCTTTTTATTTTATGCTTAAAAACAAGTTAAAACGAAATTTCCATAATTTTAACGTTAATTTTTAAAATCTGTTTCCCCATTGAGAGCCCCATTTAGACCGAATTTCTCATTTAAAACAAGAAGTCTTGAGCTGAAAAATAAGTCCGCCAATCAAGGTTAAATGACGGTGATATTTATTCATTTTATTAAAAAAATATGAATGATCGCTTGTTTTAATCATAAAAACAAACAATTCTTTGCAGGAGAAAATTCCAACCATCCATCCATATTTCTGTTACTTACTGCGAATTTATATTAGACCTGGCTTTCTAAAATGTAAACGGCAGCCATTTTTTAAAGTTGTGTATTTCATGGGAGGAAAATAATTGTGTAAGATTCAGAAGGATATAATTTGGATTTGTTAGTCATACACCTTTTTAAAAGAAAGAAAACTTATTTGAGGATTGTAACAGACAAAAAATAAGTGTTGACAGAAGTGAAAACATTCAGAAAAGGAGCTAGGAAAATGGAAAAATTGGAAGCTTGCTGATAGAACGCTGGGTTGTTTTAACTTATTTTACGAGTGATGGCTATCAATGCTTTTCAATTTTTCATAAAGCATACGGCAGTTATTGCTCGTAGGATACTTTAATATGCCCAAATGTCATCAAGAGCCCGTTTTGCATGGGGAAGGAATGTATTTTTCAGACTGTAAAAACGAAACAAAAAAAATTTAGAGACAAAATTTGGTGATTGGAATTTGAAGGAATAGAAGTAAGTTTTCTCTCTGTGTTACTTTTGACATTTAAGTTATTTATCTATTTCAGCTTTGCTATTTCTTTTAACAGCCTGACATTGTCAGAATTGTCAGTAAAAATAAAATTGAGGTACCACATGGGGAAAATCTTAAAAAAGTAGTTTCGTCATTGAAAAAAGTGAAATTATATTTTGATAATTTTCACTGTGAAATTATCAAATATAATTTTCACGGATAAATCAGTAATCCACTGAAAAGCATAAAATAAATAGATGTATTACATGGCCCAGTTCCTGGCTGCTGCTTCACCAATACTATCATATGAACCTATAGTATTGACAGACTTGTACAATATTCCAACCTTGTTCAAGAATAAATCTATCTCATTCTGGTGATTTCTTAACTGAAAATAAAAATACGAAATGAGAAAAAAGTAATGAAACTAGTTCATACAGTAGATCAATAAATTAAAAATAAGTTAATCAATATGCAGAGCTGTAACTGTACATAAAATAAGTCTTAAAATTAGTATTTAGACTTGTCAAAGAGACATCAAGATATTTTTTGAATGCGGGATGTCTTTTTCACAACAACAGTTTGGCAGTAGGAAAAACAAGTTAGTTAAACGTTCATGCTTAATTAATCAGGCTTACATATTATATACCAACTAGAAATGTGTCCAGAGGACACAAGTGCCCCCACACACCACGGATTTGTCAACCTTATGTATCTAGGTCAATTTTTTTAGCTACATGTGCCCAAGTCGAAAACTAAAAATATTTTATTAAGTAAAGGGCAAATACTAATTTTACTGAATAAAGCCACAAGAAGTCCCCAAGGTGCATTATAAATTACCCATGTTGACCAACATTCTTGTAAACTTTCAGGCCTACAGGTCATAAACTTTTTGAATTATGTGCAACACAAATTAAATATTGTAATTTTTTACTAAGTCAAGGGCAATAACTCTAAAAATACTGAAAATATCCACACAAAAATAGCCAAGTGCACAACTATAAATGCTGAGCAACATTCTTGTAAGATTTCATGACTGTAGGTCAACTATTTTTTGAGTTACGTGCGACACAAGTTGAAAATTTTACAAAGTCAAGGGCAATAACTCTACAAATACTATAAATATCCACACAAAAATACCCAGGTGCACAACTACTCATGCTGAGCAGCATTCTTGTACAGTTTCATGACTTTAGGTCAAATACCTTTTAAGTTACATGCGACACAAGTTGAAAATTGGAAAACTTTACCAAGTCAAGGGCAATAACTCTATAAATACTATATATATCCACATCAAAATACCCAGGTGCACAACTTCACATGCTGATCAATATTTCAATAAGGTTTCATGACTCTAGGTCAATTACTTTTTGAGCTACGTGCTACACAAAAAGGGAACGGACGGACGGAAGGATGGACAGACGGATGGAGAAGGGTAAATGTAAATGCCCCCCCTATAGTGGGGGCACAATAAACCAAGGCAACCACATAAAAATATCAAAAATAACTTTAAAATATTTTTATATTAGATGGTTAATGCACCAATACCATAAAATATAACTAGAACTGCCACCGCCATGGCATGACTACCCCCGCATACCACTTTGTCAGAATCAACAGTGGCCATTTAAAGCTCAAGGACAACCTCCCTGCCAAATCTGAGGTAACTAAGCCAGTGCATTGCTAAGTTATGTATTCTACATGCTTAAAATGTTAAAATCAATACACTGCGGACAGGCATTCTTAAGCACAGTCTTCGAAATTAACGCCAGTCCGAGGCCCGAGGCCACTAAATTTAGCATTGGTCTGGTGATTATTGCAAGGTTGGTGGTCCGACAGGCCAGTAGATTTTTGGCAATGCAAATATATTATAAGAAAAATTCATCAAAATAATGAAGCAGGGCTCTCTAAAATACTGTTTTTTTTGCAAATGAAACCCATCAATTCTGTCCTAAATGTTCAAAATACAGCGAGAGATGTCTAAATTTTATTGAGTAATGGAGACCGCCATTTTTTTTCTTGGATATTTTCCGTACCGCACCGTACAGTTACGGAAATTAAACCATTGTTTATTATGGTCTATATTTACCTATGATTTTGTTATTATTGAGTTAAGTAAATATTTTGTGTGAAAGTGATTCGTTTGAAGCAAATTGCATTGTTCATGTTCAATTCTAGTCAATTTAGCCTAAACATTTGGTCTTCATAGATTTTTCAAAGCTGTCAACATACATGTATGGCCCAGAATACAAGAAGTATTATGCTTCTTTCAAAATTATCAAGGGAAGCATGATAAAATGTTTTCCTTTACCCATCGAATTATTACCTATCTGAATGTATTTGGTCCGGCTAAAAATCAACAGGTCCAGTAAGATTTGAAATTTTACTGGCCCGAATGTCCTGTGCTTTTTAAAGTTTTTCGTGAAGACTGTAAGCATTTGATCAGACAAGCTTATTATATTAAAATCCCTGTGACCTTGACCTTTAACATAGTCACCTTAAAATCTAAAGGGGTCACCTTAAAGTCATAAATAATCTCAATACTAAATATGAAGACTGTTGACCAAAGCATTCTTGAGCAATTGAGCGGACAAGCTTTTTTGAGTCAAGGTCCCTGTGACCTTGACCTTTGACCCAGTGACCTCAAAATCAATAGTGATCATCAACTAACCATGATCAATCTAAATACCAAATATGAAGACTGTGGGTCATAGGAATCTTAAGTTATTGGGCGGACAAGCTTTTGGAAGTCAAGGCCACTGTGACCTTGACCTTTGACCCAGTGACCTCAAAATCAATAGGGATCATCTACTAACCATGATCAATCTAAATACCAAATATGAAGACTGTGGGTCAAATGAATCTTAAGTAATTGGGCGGACAAGCTTTTCGAAGTCAAGGCCCCTGTGACCTTGACCTTTGACCCAGTGACCTCAAAATCAATAGGGATCATCTACTAACCATAACCAATCTAAATACCAAATATGAACACTGTGAGTCAAAGGAATCTTAAGTTATTTGGCGGACAAGCTTTTCGAAGTCAAGGCCCCTGTGACCTTGACCTATGACCTAGTGATGGACGGACGGCCGAAATGGAATAAAGAGTCATTTTGTTATTGTTATTTTCTATTGTTTAATAGAGGGCCAATGGCCCCTTACTCTTTTGTTACGGAATGAACTCTATTGTTCTCTTTTGTTCTGTTTCCAGTTAGATGGCCCTCTATCCCTATTCGGTAGTGCGGACGGACGGCCGGACAGGGCGACGGCCGGACGGACAAACTGATTCCAGTATATCCCCCTTACAACTTCGTTGTACGGGGGTATAATTATCAAGGTTGAAGTATGCAGACAGGAATGCCATAAATGGAATTAATAAGAAATACAAGTTTATCTAGTATAAGAGATGTTCACTCACTGATGAATGAATAAAGAAATCAATTTTCTGTTTAGGATAATCTAATGCTGCAATCTTCTGTAAGGCTTCTCTAAGAAATGGTGTTGGATGCTCCACAAACACTCCCAATACAATAGATGGATAATCCTCTTCCTTTAAATAAATAGTCACAAAATATTATATTTACAAGTTACATTTTATATATATATCAATTATATATATAAGTTACATTTTTCTATATATCACTCTAATTACATTTTTTCTTTTTGTCACTCTGGTTACATTTTATCTATATATCACTTTAATCACATTTTTCATTTTATCACTCTGGTTACAATTTTTCTAAAAATACATTTTTCTTTCTTTTGATATTTCTATTTATAGCTATAGAGGCCCCTAAAATGGGCCAATCAAATTCATATGAGCACACTTGATAAAAGACTACTTAAGAATGCCACAGACAAAGTTTGGTGATCATCCATCAATTAGTTCTGTACAAAAAGATGTCTAAAGGTTTTTTTCTTTTATAGCCCTAGAGACCCCTAAAAGGGGCCAATCAAATTAATATGAGCAAACTTGATAAAAGCCTACCCAAAAATGCTACAGACAAAGTTTGGTGATCATTCATCTTTTTGTTCTGTAGAAAAAGATGTCTAAAGGTTTTTCTATCTTTAGCCCTAGCGACCCCTAAAAGGGGCCAATCAAATTAATATGAGCAAACTTGATAAAAGCCTACCCAAAAATGCTACAGACAAAGTTTGGTGATCATTCATCTTTTTGTTCTGTAGAAAAAGATGTCTAAAGGTTTTTCTATCTTTAGCCCTAGCGACCCCTAAAAGGGGCCAATCAAATAAATATGTGCAAACTTGATAAAATCCTACCCAAGAATGCTACAGCCAAAGTTTGGTGATCATCCATCTTTTAGTTCTATAGTAGAAGATGTTTAAAAGTTTTTCTATTTTTAGCTCTGTTGACCCCTAAAAGGGGCCATTTGAAATGACATGAGCAAATTTAAGTGTGACTGTTACATAGATGCTACAGACCAAGTTTTAGGTAAATCTGCCCAGCAGTTTCTGAGAAGAAGGCGATTGTGGATGCATGACGCCGGACGCCGGTGTATCCCCCTTTAATACTAATAGCTCACCCTGAGCCTTCGACAGCAGTGATTATTATAGCTGGACTTTTTGTTTTAAAAAAGACAATGTAACTCAACATTACATATTATTCAATTTTACCTATGAAATATATTGCAAAATCAGTCAATATATATTTCATATTTTTTAAAAATAAATATGAAATAAAAAATATGAAAGTGGGCGGAGTCAAATTTCATATTTATTTTTTAGGGACACTTTATTATCAATAAATTATAATAAAATCTCTATATTGAAAAATAATTATAAATAATAAAATAATTTAAATAAATAAAAAAAATAAAAATAACATGAGGTCGCTCACCTGTATATAGGCCCCCCACCCCAACGTTGCAGGGTCAATTTTAGACCAAGGGCTTTTATTTGCACAAACTTGGTAGACACCCATAAGTAGATGTTTCATGCTAAACATCTAAGCTCTAGCTCATTGGGCTTTTTAAAAGAAGATTTTTTTTAAGTTTTTACTATACACATATAGTTAAAAACAATGACATCCCTGGGGCCAGGACAGTTTTGACCCCAGGGCTTTTATTTTAACAAACTTTGTAGACACTAACTAGAAGATGTTTCATGCTTAATATCTAAACTCTAGCTATTTGGGTTTTTTCAAAGAAGATTTTAAATTTTTGCTATACACATATAAGGAAAAGCAATGATCCCCGGGGCGGGGCCAATTTTGACCCCAGGTCTTTTATTTGAACAAACTTTGTAGACACTCACTATAAGATGTTTCATGCTTAATATCTTAACTCTAGCTATTTGGGTTTTTTCAAAGAAGATTTTTAAGTTTTTGCTATACACATATAAGGAAAATCAATGACCCCCAGGGCGGTTGCCAATTTTGACCCTAGGGCTTTTATTTGAACAAACTTGGTAGACACCTATTAGAACATGTTTGATGCTAAATATTTTAGCCATAGCTCTTTGAGTTCTTTAAAAGAAGATTTTTTAAGTTTTTACTATATGCATATAGGGAAAATCAAGACCCCCTGGGGCAGGGCCAATTTTGACCCCAGGGCTTTTATTTGAACAAACTTGGTAGACACTTATTAGAACATGTTTCATGCTAAATATCTTAGCTCTAACTCTTTAGGTTCTTTAAAAGAAGATTTTTAAGTTTTTACTATATGCATATAGGGAAATCAATGACCCCCCAATTTTGACCCCAGGGCTTTTATTTAAACAAACTTGGTAGACACCTATAGAACATGTTTGATGCTCAATATCTTAGCCATAGCTCTTTGAGTTCTTTAAAAGAAATTTTTTTAAGTTTTTACTATATGCATATAGGGAAAATCAATGACCCCCCTGGGGCGAGGCCAATTTTGACCCCAGGGCTTTTATTTGAACAAACTTGGTAGACACTCACTAGAACATGTTTCATGCCAAATATCTAAGCTCTAGCTCTTATGGTTGTTTAAAAGAAGATATTTAAAGTTTTTTCTTTCGGTTGCCATGGCAACCAGAGTTCTGCATGGAATTAAATTCTTTGAACAATTTTTAAAGGTGACCACCAAAGGAACATTCCTGTGAAGTTTGGATGAAATTGGCTTAGTGGTTTATGAGGAGATGTCATTTAAAATAAAAGTTTACGAACGGACGGACAGACGACGGCCGGACGCCGGACGAAAAGCGATCACAAAAGCTCACCCTGTCACTTTGTGACAGGTGAGCTAAAAATAAATAAATAAATGACAAGAGGGCCATGATGGCTCACCTTAAGGAATAACTCTTATAAGTATTTTTCTTTTTAAAAACAAGCAACAAGTGATCCCTGTATGTTGCCACTTCTCCTTAGAGGTGACGCAACAAGAGCTGTCGGTAGGACAGCAACGCTCGACTATTCTTAGTGCTTGATAGTAAAAAAAAAATGCTTGATACAGTTACCTCCTCCTGTTAACAGGTTGGGGTCATGATGGTGAACAAGTGTGCAAAGTTTCAAAGCCATATGTCAATGGACTTTGAAAATATTTGAACTATTACAAAAACTTTAACGTAAATTCTAAGTCGAAAAAGGGGCATGATTTTGTCAAAATGCTTGATAGAGTTACCTCCTCCTGTCTACAGGTTGGGGTCATGATGGTGAACAAGTGTGCAAAGTTTCAAAGCCATATGTCAATGGACTTTGAAAATATTTGAACTATTACAAAAACTTTAACGTAAATTCTAAGTCGAAAAAGGGGCGTAATTCTGTCAAAATGCTTGATACAGTTACCTCCTCCTGTCTACAGGTTGGGGTCATGATGGTGAACAAGTGTGCAAAGTTTCAAAGCCATATGTCAATGGACTGTGAAAATATTTGAACTATTACAAAAACTTTAACATAATTTCTAAGTCGAAAAAAGGGGCATAATTCTGTCAAAATGCTTGATAGAGGTACCTCCTCCTGTCTACAGGTTGGGGTCATGATGGTGAACAAGTGTGCAAAGTTTCAAAGCCATATGTCAATGGACTTTGAAAATAATTGAACTATTACAAAAACTTTAACATAAGTGGTTACGCCGCTCAGATGCCGACGCCGACGCTCGGGTGACTACAATAACTCTACTTATTCTTATCGAATAGTCGAGCTAAAAATGGATCAAAGACAAAAATGGCCGGGTTGCATTTGTATACCAAACAAGCAAATTCGTTGAATTTATATCCCCCGCCGAGTACTGGTTATTATTTACACAACAACTGAAGACATAAGGCTTTATTTATATATTAATCAATATTCTCAATCCAAAATGAAAGTAAATTGGCACAGCAGAGTTGTTTCCCTTTAAGTATTTTCATTGGTCCGAGGTTTTCCTGTGACCAATGAAAATACTCCATTTGAAAACAATCTGCAGGCCCATTTTACTTTCATTTTGGAATGAGAATTTGACATATAGGAAAAAAGGTGCGTTATAGTTTCATAAGATGCTTTGATTGAACAATTATTATAAATAATAACTTAATTTTATCATATTTAAATACGCAGTACAAAGAAATATTCTTTCACGGTGAATTTAGTGTGTTTTACTCGTGAGAGTTTTACCGAAACGGTGCAATCAGATCTCTTCCGAGTTTCATTTGTTGACAGTTTGGGCTTGGATATTTCTTGCTACGTATAATCAGCAAAGGTGCCAGTGTTGTTTTCTTAAAGAGTATTTATTTATCTAAGATTTGAGACCAAGATTATTAAGATTGGTGAAAAATTGATGAATATATGCGCTGATAATTTAGATGCTAGTGATATTTCTATGCAAAATGAAAGTAGAGTAAAATACCTTTATAATATTTTAGTCATAAAAAAATTTTTTTTTTTTCATAATTTTTTTTTAGGGTTTTGGGTTGTAGAGGGGGAACGGGGGTATAGTGTAAGTCATGGCCACGCAACGTTTACCTGTGGACCTAACGCTATTTTTTCTCGATGTCTTGAAATGATAAAAATCGATATTCGTACTTCTTTTATCCCGGGACAACCAATATTCAATCAGTTAAGCCATTTTTAGCCAATAATAAATGGAAGGAGAAATTATACTTTAAATTTATTTTAGCTATTAATGCATCTATCAAAACTTTTTCATTTAAAGGTTGGTACATTTTCAACAAGTCTTGATCTTTCTTAGAAATTCAATAAAAACGATATGACCCACTCGGGTCACTCTCAGAAATATTTTAACCTAAATTCAAACAGCAGGGTAATCACTATGGATAATTTGTTCAAGATAAATCAGGGCCACTTAAAATTGTAGAAAATTTCACAACAGTCTATTCAACGATTTTCAACAGTTTTTTCAAGATTTTAAAAAACTTACACTAAATGTTATAACATATGTAAAGTACAATGCATTAGTATGACTACTGTTAATGTGTATAAAAAGGCAGTTAAAGGTATCACTTCTTAGTACGCTATTTGGGGTGCAAAATGATAAATGCATCCAATCTTTACAGCCATTTTACCTTCCCCACTTTATATTACTAGCAAATACGGAAACTTGTCTAGATCTGCCAGTTGCTATCGCCTACAAAACAATTATTCTACAATCATCAGATGAAAGAATTTGATAACAATATAAGATTTTATTAATAAGGACCCCATGTAAAGTCTGATGAATATTTAGTGGTACATCATATAAATAAATGTTTTAAATACACCTAGGACTGAGGTAAATGGTAAAACTCTTTAGCCAATACTTTATAAAAAAAAATTAACTTGCTTGGAAAAATGTTTCCACTATTTTAAACAAGTGACTATTTTGATATAGTTGAAGTTGGACAATTTATATTGTGTCACTTAAAACAAACAGTTTCTTATTGTTTTACTGATAACATCTGACAATTAATCAAGTATGGCATTTCTGCAAGTTTTGAAGTTAATACGGGGAAGTCAAAGACCGGGCCCGCGAAGCGGGTCCGGGCTTTGGCTTGCCCGGCTATAGACTACACGTGTATATTTAAAAGAAAATCAAATAAAAAACAATTAAAAAATATATAGAATTCTATACCTATCAATGAAATTTTCAGTGTCAGTTCTAGTCCGGCGCCGCCATTTACAATGTAAATCAATGATAATAGACGGGGTATTCCAATAACGGAATAAATCTCAACTTTTCGGATCAATAATAATCGTCGAGTGTTCCGAGTGAAAACGGAAGCGGTGCATGTAATACCGAATGACACCTTTAAAACGGAAAGAATGAAAGGAATTTTTCAACGACTTCCCCGTTCATAGGCTTTGCCTAATTTCATATTACAACATGGACTTTATGCAATTTAGTCAGACATGACATCAGTGCCACAGAATTAAGAATGTGTTTGAATTTAGGTTGTGATTGAAAATTGGTTGTTTCGGGATACTGTAGCCAACAAGGCGATTAATCTCTATTTAAAGTAAATAGCCTATACGAAGACAATTACTATTTCATGGTTAAAATCCTCGCTTAAAGTCATGAAAAAACATCTATGTATAATTTCGACTTCTATATAAATTTGAAAAGTGCCGTACGGCTAGACAATACAGTGTGTCCTAGCTAGTCGTACGTGACTCACGTACGGCTAGAACTTTTGGCTAGCCGTACGGGCCCGGCCCGTACGGCTAGCCACTTCCAATTTTATAAATCATGACATAACACGGGACGCCGGGAGCTGATATTTACATAAATACTGAATGTCATGCCTAAATACTTCACAAATAGTTAACAAAATACCTGTTTCAACGAAGCACACCGATAATTGTATTAATCTTTACTTCTTTGTTATGAAATACGAGTTTATGTTACAAAATTTCTCAATTTTCTTGAACGTCATGGCGGACGTTTACGACATCCCTTTCAGTAAATATAAGCTAACGCGAACGTTTAAAGAGCGTCTCAGTGAACGCTCCTAAAGAGAATGGAAAGGGACGTATATATGCGAAATGTACTTTTATTTTTCAATATCAGTTTTAATTTTTTTTTTTTAAATATATCGCAATATTAGATCTAGATTCTACGTTGAATTGAAACAAAATAAATCGGTCAAGTTATGTTTCCAAAGCAACTTATAGCATCACCAAACAATATAGGCATGTCTCTATATAATAACACTATTAACTGTGAAATTGTACTGTATACTTTTAGTTGCTTTTTTAGATTTATGCACTTACAAAACACATAATGACATGACTATTTTTTAGTGAATTTACATAAATTGTCGTCATCTGATGTGAAGGCAAACAATTTTTAAAAGGATTCAACCAATTACACCAATAAATAGTTTGTCTTAGGTAAAATGAAGACGACAACGCGTGTATTTTAAATTAGGAGGTCACCTGCCCCAGTACCTGAATAAAGTGCAATCTAAACTTGAGATATACATGCTTTCGAACGTATCACCAATAATAAGTAATTGTAGGTCATCATTAACACTTCCTTTAATAGGCATGTTACCTGTAAAATATTAAACATGAAAAACAGTTCGCCCATGATCTGATAGAGTATATATCAATGACGACAACCAATAAATGGAGGTGTAATTTTCTTTGGAAGTGGCTAGCCGTACGGGCCCGTACGGCTAGCCAAAAGTTCTAGCCGTACGTGAGTCACGTACGACTAGCCTGGTCACACTGTATTGGCTAGCCGTACGGCACTTTTCAAAATTATATGGAAGTCGAAAATGCATATGTTATTTTGTGTCTTTAAACGACAATTTTAATCAAATCTCTGAGTTTTGTCCTAGTGTGTTCACTTTAATAAAGATGCTCCGCAATTTTGCAAAAAAAATGAATACGAGTAAGTGTTGTATAATCTATCTTAATAAAATTAAGTGTCAAAGTTGCATGTTATAATTAACGCCCTTAATTTTCATGCTTATGATTTGTATGAAAGATGAATTGTTAAATCTGTAAATTAAAAACATGGATCGAATAAATAATGAGGGAAATAAATAAATAAATAAAAAGAATATTAAAAAAAAACGATGAAAAGGAAAAATAATTTAATAATGCAAACTTTCCTTAATGATGGACGATTACCGTCGGTAATTGAAGCAATTATCAGAGCCCAACAACAATTATTTTCGGTGTTTTTTTGTTTGTTTGTTGTTGGTTTTTTTTTCAATTTAAAAATTAAACTTAATGAAACAAAAAAGGATTATTATCAATATTTTGTAAACTATTTCAATTGATCTTAATTAACTGCAACCAAACGCTATTTTTTCTCGACGTCTTGAGATATCAAAGTACATTTTTTACTGTAGCCAACACGTCAATTAATCTTTATAATGTAAACAATCTTGACTAAAATCCTCGCTTAAAGTCATAATTAACATATGCACTTTCGCCTACCATATATTTTTGAAAAGTGCCGTACGGCTAGCCAATACAGAGTGTCCTGGCTAGTCGTACGTGACTCACGTACGGCTAGAACTTTTGGCTAGCCGTACGGGCCCGTACGGCTAGCCACTTCCATTTTCTTTAGATTATAGATTATAATTATAGTGTATAGGCTACCGGGTTAACTGTAAACTGATTGATGTATCCCTAGAAAAGTGCATTGTTAAATGCAATTCTGACAGCCAGTATCTGCATGGATGTAGAGAAGTTTAATGTCTGAATGTAAAATCATGTATGTTCACTCCATTTATTATATTACGTGTATATAGCCATTATATGTATATGAGCCGTGTCACGACAAAACCAACATAGTGCGTTTGCGACCAGCATGGATCCAGACCAGCCTGTACATTCGCGCAGTCTGATCAGGATCCGTGCTGTTCGCTAACCAACTCTATTAAAAGTAGAGGAACTGATAGCAAACAGCATGGATCCTGATCAGATTGCGCGGATGCGCAGGCTGGTATTGATCCATGCTGGTCACAAACGCTCTACGTTGGTTTTGTCGTGACACGTCTCATATTTTTTTACAAATAATGCAAACAAGGGCAAGTTTTTGAATAGCGAACTTTTGAATTCATAAAAACAGTGACAATTATGTTAACAACCAATATACGGATGTTAGGTCTGCGGTTTTAAAATGTTATTGTTAATAGTATTCTTACAAAGGTGAATTCACGTCTTAAGTTTTTGTATAGGCAAGCAAATGTTTTAGATTTTAGGACTAGAAAATATTTATGCTCAGCACTAATACAATGTCACCTTGATTACGCATGTTCTTCTTGGTACCCGAGCCTGAACAAGTGTTTTAAAAATAAGCTTCAAATTTGTCAAAATAAAATTGTTAGATTTATACACGGTATGGGACCTAGAGATAGTGTCAATAATGTTATTCTTGCTAATATGTCTTTACTAAATGTAGAAAACAGAAATAATTAAGCAATTACGTCTTAATCATGTTTTAAAATTGTTAATAACCAGTGCCCTTCATATATGAAAGAAAATTTTATACCTGTTAGAGACATTCATTCTTATTCAACTCGGGCGAATCAGTACAATTTTAGGGTCCAAAGAAGTTATGGAAAAGATAATGTAACTTTTTTTCAAAAAGCAATTAATGATTGGAATTCCTTGCCATCATGCATCAAAAAAATTAATAAGATAGGAGATTTTAAAAGCTCAGTGAAGGCCCATTTACTAGAACAGTTAGGAAATCATAATTAAATTCACTAGTATGACTAGATATTGATATCATTTTTATTGTTTTCCTTTTAGCAAAGTTAATGGAAATACTAAAGTTTGATATTTTACGTAAATGACATCTTCCAGTTTCCAAAGTTTTGTATTTTTCAATGTTTTTGTGTTTTATATTGTATATCATAGTAAGTATATATCCAAGGACCCCTTTGGAAATAAGCCTTCGGGCTTTCATGGGCAATCCGAGGTTATTGCACACTACTCTATACATGTTTCCACTTACGTCGTCACATTTTATTAAACTAGTAAATTGATATCTAGTCATAGGAAAGAAAGAGTTTTAGATTTTGTTTTAGTTATAATATTTTATTATTTAATGAGCCGTCTGTGATATTTATGTTTGTCAAACTTCCGAAATATTTTATTTACAATTGTGTCATCAGTTTTATATAAAATGCTTAAGTGTTTGTATTATGTATATATGTATGTATGTTTTAACCTTAATAAATATCTATCTATCTATCTATCTTCATGTATATAAATTTACTATACAATCTTCTGGTATAACATGTACTTAATAAGCTAAGATTTACGTTAAGAACATGAATGTTTGGGTAAAACGACAAATTAACCCACTTTTGGAGGTCACCTGCTTCGGTGCCTGACTGAAGTGCAATACATAACTTACATATACTTGCTTTAGAAAGAAGTATTTATTACAACTTACACTGCATGAATTGGCTTGAATGTGGTTTGAATCGGTTAATAAGCATAAGATGGGGGGGGGGGTGGAATAAATGATAAATTGTGGATTGAATCTATGGTTTATCCATAGACAAAGTCTTCAAAATAACTGTATTGCTTAAGGCGATGCCGACAGTGTTTAATTATGTCGGCATTTTGATGTCTCAATTTTCCCTTAATGTGTACTTCTAAAGACGGAAGAAGAAATCTAGAAAATACCGTTTAAAATCTAAATCAATGTAATACTTGAACTATGTTGGTTTTCATCAGCAATGTCGACATAATGTGTGTGTGTGTGTGTGTGTCTGTGTCTGTGTGTCTGTGTGTGCGTGCGCGTGTGTGTAAGTATCGTTTTTACTTTCAATGAATTTAAATAAGTCCAATTGTAGACATAGCAGATTTTTAAATTACTAGGAAAAGTCGTATGGAAACAATGACAACAAGCAAATGGATATATGGTTGTGTTTTTGTATATAAAATCTTCTTGTATATATGTGCTTTATAAAATAAGATTACATAAAGGACACATTTGTAAAGATCCAATCATATACAACAACAATTATATATTTGAACGACAACCCACTTTTGGGGGTCACCTAGCTCCTTCGGTGCCTGACTGAAGGCGATACGTACATCATTTAGAGGTTATAACTTACACTGCTTAAACTTGCCTGATTC
>NW_026866863.1:0-106807 GCF_026571515.1 Ruditapes philippinarum
TCTTTTTTACGAGTCCACATTAGACTTGTTTATGAAACATCGTAGATATAATTTGACTATCAGAAGTCTTACGTTGTACAGATGCAAAACACAAATAACACTTACGTTATGAACAAGGTAAGACTTAAATATACAAATCTAAATTGACAAGACGTGCATATATGAAAAGTGCAACGATAAGATAAATCCTAAACAAACTTGCAGGTTTTTTGAACAAGCTTAGTCAAACCGACCCTACATCATCTTCAATTTTGTCGTTTTAGACAGTCTTAAGGGATTCCATTTTTTTCCACTTCATAAGCTCTGATCCCATTTTAATCCCTTTCATTTTACATAGTTCAGCCCATTGTTTTCTCGTTTGGTCACACTGAAATGGTTTTAATCTGGGGGCCACAACGCTTTAAGTGGAATGGCACACACGTGTTACATTGAACGTTCCATGTTAACTGCGGTATCATAACGTCGTCAGATGTTACACATTCAAAATATTAATGTTTACATGTTCTACTGTTGATATATATTTAAGTTTTGATGCTAGGGGCGTGAACGGTAACTTGCATTTTTAAGTTCCGTCTTCAAACTTGCTCATATAAATCTAACATGCAATATAAACAAGTTTGTTGTTTAGGGCGTTTATTATGGATTCTGTTTTGCTCTCTTTTTTGCAGAAACAAATCTTCTTATGATCTTGTTATTTTGCTTTCAACTCATTTGTATCTATTTCAACATCATTTATTTATGTTCCCTTGCTGGGGCCGTAAAAAGTTGTTCCGCACATTCAAAATGTCTAATCCTTGACGATTGTTCATAGAGACATTATTGTGTGTTTCTAATTTTCTTTAGTTATTGTATTTTAACTTGAATTTATGAACAAGCAAAATCAAACTGATATTGGACCGTTTTAAATTTTGACTTTAAGGGCATTTAAATAGGGATTTAGTTTCTCTACAACCTTTAAAACATCGATACCAGGTTTTATTGTTATTTCTATCAGGTTTGTGAAAAAAACATCATTTTCAAGATATTTAAACATTTCATTACTTATTAATTTTCGGCATTTTAGTAGAACAATCAAACCTTTTTTTATGATTAAAAAAGCTACATAAGATACACAAGCTAAACAAGACATTTTCTTCATACCTGAACACACAAATGCAAGAGCGTACTCGTACACACGCACACACGCACACCAATCACACATAAAAAATACACAAAAGCGTGCGAATATTTATCCGACATTGTCAGATTGTTTTATAAAATTAATAACATTTCCGTTGTTAAGCAAGCCTTTTCTCTCTTTTTCAGACACTTTACCTTGACATGTCTGAGACAGAATTTGCCCAACGTACGTTCTGGTTTTCAAATCCGGTGACTGCAACACATGTTTCCATTGTAACACTAAAAACAGTTTTATCGACGTTCACATGTTTGAAGTTTGAATTACTAGGATGTAAGCCGTCTGGTAAGAAAATTAATTTAAAATCACGTCGACGTAATACAACAAAAATGAATTTGAAAAGGCGATTTATGTAATTTAAATAATTAAAAATACTTTTAGAACATACTTCAAATATCTATTATCCCTGTCGATAAAATTGGAAGGGCATATTGAATTTAGATTGTTCGCTTGTCTGTCCATTCATCTACGTCTTTGAATATATTTATCCAATTTTTTGAAACTGAACAAATGTGTATATATGAATAGGTTTATGACACTCCGTTTCACCACAATTCACTCAGATGTTCCTTTTGTTTCAGCAAAACTTGACATTTTTGAGCCGTATTTTACAAAGAGTTGTTAAATAATAATGAAATGGTTGATAAGAATGAAATGAAACTCGGTATGAATGCATCTAATAGCTATATAGTATGAAAAATGCTTCTTATTAAATACTCATGGTGACTGTTTGAGTTATGCCCCTTTGTAGATTTAAAACTGGATCCATTGAAAGACAATTACCATTTTTTATCCATATTTTACAAGCGATTGATTAGAATGAACGTATCTAATGGTAGGGAAGTGAGTCTCATTAAATGCCATTAAAATCTAGTGGTGAAGGAAATAAACCGTATCGCAGTAATGATGAATGAATGACACATTCTAGATGAAGATAAGCTGGATGCACGAAAGTGTATTGTAATAAAGGAGTGCTTCATATTGAATTTTATCACAGTCCATGTGTTTTTGTTGAATAATGACTTGAGTCATATCAAAGTGTAGAAAAATACAGCAAAATGAAATGTATTAAGTAAGATTCATCATTTGTTATACACAATTTAAAAACTTTATTAAAATGCATGTATTTGTCAGTTATGTTTATTATTTAAATTTCTATTCCGTGATTCTTTGTAAGATCTTTGATTAATAAATACATGCTTATACCGTATAAGTACTTTTTTCTGCGGGAACTTTATTTCTGCTATTTCTGCGGTTTATAACGACACCGCAGATTTAAAAACCGCAGAAAATTAAGCCTTTCGCTATGTCTACATGTATGTCGGAATATGTCAACTACCTGTATTGTATAATTACATTGCCATGAACTGTTATCCGCTTTTGTAGATGGGAATAATTTTTCTTTATGTATCCGTCATGAATAAAATATGAGAAAAAAGTAACTTTGCTTGTATTTTTTGTTTAAAAAATATCATGTTTGTATGATTTTCGCTCACCCTAAGCTTCATTTATTTTAAAATAAAACTATTATAGTTTGACGGGTGCAATAAACATACCCTTTTGTATTTGTACAATATATTGTGTCTACGAGCGATATTACCATTGTTTATTTTTCACACTTCATATTTATACACATGCAGTATTACAATTAATTGTTGTCATTGCACGTTGTTGATTTTTGTTTATTAACGTTTTGTTTATTGCGTTCATTGAACGCCGCCTTTCCTTGTTGATTTTGTTTATTATATTTTATATACCGATACATGGTGATCACGATGAACACACATTATAAGTCGTCTGCATGTTTACCGTAAGTAATGTACATGTTACATCAACATATCTTGAAATGTTGTCTGTTTGTATCGGTTAATTTTGTAAAAATATCTAAATTAAAACGCAGAAATAAAAAACATCAATGCGAGAATGATGACACCGCAGAAATAAGATACGCAGAAATTTAAAACCCCTTATTTTAACCAAAATCGCAGAATTTTAAGCCCGCAGAAATAAGTACTTATACGGTATAGCAATTAGCATTGCCAAATTTTGTTCATGATTGGTCTTTTTGGATTTAATGAATTTGCATTCTTGCTATATTTGAATCATATAATGTAACATTGTTTCTTAGTTAAATGACATAATAATATTGTGGAGTATTTGTATCAATATGAAATGCTGTAAAGATAATCAATTCAATTTTAATTTTAATGTGAGGTATTTCTTGTCATATTTTGACAATTAAAAGATTGCTTTTTTAAAAACATTGTATAAAAAACACTTTTAATCTGTCGAAATTCAGCGTTTTAAGAGTGAAAATGTTTTTGATAACTTTTTGCAATGTTTATTATTTGTATGGTGACATATAGAAACATTCTAATGTCTTTTTTCATTTATCTTTTATATGTATTTGTATATTTGTAAATATGTAATAGCCATGTTGCTGTAATAAATGATTTATTCACCAACTTATTCAATTAAAGACCATATTCGAAAAAAAACAATATACTATTAGATGGATTTCAGTACTACAATGAGGGGAAGTGAAAAAGCTCACTATACAATGATTGCACAAACTAAGAAAAAATTTAAATCACATTTTGCTAGAAAAAAACCCAACGGTTGCTATTCTTTTAGGTTTCGTTCAACATTTTAAAACCCCCGGATACGAATTTAGCAAGGAAGTGGCGTATGTAAGCGAGATTAACGATGATAGGACAATACTAACAAATGTTGGATTCCCAAATCAGTACGAAAGCAACCAGGTTTATAAATGGATGATCACATACCCTGGAAATCATTATATTAAACTAATATTCTCATATATTGAATTAAACGTTCCAAAGGTAAGCCTGTTTTTTATTATATAAAATACTTATATATTGCAACCACAGAGTAATGAAGTAATTTGGTGGTTGTGTCTTCTTATTAAATTACTCTATTACATAAATTATGAAATACAAGGCCTTAAACTCTAAAAGGGACTGGGAGGAAAACCTGTCACGTCTGCTTACTTCGAAGAACCCGGGAAAAGAGGAAGAAGAAAGCCGAGATGTCCGCATGAAGAAAAACACGAAATAATCATGCGATAGGCAAAACACCCCTAAATTATCGGACAAGTATCAAAGTACTTAAATTATGAAAAATAGACGTCACAACACTCCCCCCACTTTATTTTAAAAAGAGTCAACTTACCATTTATTAAATTAAAATATCCTTACTTCAAAAACAGGGTTATCCTCCCCCACAGTAGATGAATACGCCAATTATTTGAAACCCTAGATAGATGATGGCGGTCAGTTTTATCTCTGATCCTGGACTTTAAACCAGTACAAAGAGAACACCCTTCAACGCAAGCCCTGACAACTTGCTAAGCCTACCAGGCAAGCAATCTCCTTTTTTCCTTCCTCAACTCATCCTCATCCTTATTGCCTACAAGGCAATCTTCCTTATTGCCTACAAGGCAATCTTCCTTATTGCCTACAAGGCAATCTTCTTCATTGCCTAACAGGCAATCTTCTTTATTGCCTACAAGTAATCTTCTTTATTGCCTACAAGGCGATCTTCTCCATTGCCTAACAGGCAATCTTCTTTATTGCCTACAAGGCAATCTTCTTTATTTCCTTCAAGGCGATCTTCTCCATTGCCTAACAGGCAATCTTCATCTTTGCCTAACAGGCAATCTTCATCTTTGCCTAACAGGCAATCTTCTTTATTGCCTACAAGTAATCTTCTTTATTGCCTACAAAGCGATCTTCTCCATTGCCTAACAGGCAATCTTCTTTATTGCCTTCAAGGCGATCTTCTCCATTGCCTAACAGGCAATCTTCATCTTTGCCTAACAGGCAATCTTCTCTGCCTAACAGGCAATCTTCTCACAATGCCTATTATCACTTGAAAATCCTCAAAGCATTTTCCGAGGTGACCTTGAGGATGTCTAGCATATCATCCCCTCTAATCCTTGCCACTTCCTCCGCCGCAAAAACAATACTGACAGGAGTAGAAATCTGTGATCCCCCACATGGAAAATATGGGGAATCTGTCTCGATCAAGAGACGGTCACATGGCACCTCCTGGACACCATCAATTTGGGTACCTACATACTTCTTCACAAAATTAGTATAACTGAAGTATGTATTTGGAAAATGCTTCAGATATCTCTCCACATCTGCCTTAGTACCCGTAAAGCAATGAAGCTGTAACAAAGTTGATGAGGGAATTATGCCTTTGAGGATATATAGTAGATCGACATAGGCATTGCTGCAATCTAGTGGATCCATAGACTGCCCTCTACAATGTAATACCAGCACATGCCTCTCCTCTAGCATCTGCAAACATTAGCACATACATCCTTTTATTCAGGCCAGGATGCAGAAGGGGTTTGATAGTCAAGACCCACTTCTTCTAAACCTGAGACTTCAGGCACAGACAATAAGCTAGTTAAACGAGACAAGTTTTCCCGGTAAGCTGGCTTATTTTTGTTGGGTGAATTCCTACCGTCACATAACAACCCTGTGCCCTCAATGCTTCAATATCCTCTGTAGAGGGGTAGCTTACCGGATCCACGAAATTTGCCACACCACAGCAACTCTGATCAATTCCTTCCTCAGCTAACAGCTGCAAATGTTTAGGCTGTGCCATTTTGATCACTTCTCCCACATTAAGAGAATTGACCCCTAAATGACCTCCATAAAAATATGGTCATGAAACACCAGAGCAACAGACGATAGGGGGTAGAAACACACATTACCTGGATGTTGATGACTAACATCAATCTCGAAATTGCACACCATCGTGTGCACAGATTCGTCAATCTGCTTAAAACGGTGGTTAAACCCCACTCTTTTCATGTTCAAATAACCTAACAGGTCATTAAATGAACAACTTCGGCCTACAAGAGCGTCAATTAGAAAATAGATAATACGGAATCCCTAAAGAAAGCCCAACACGGCAAAATTGAAAATGATGCAGGCTCGGTGTGATTGAGCCTGTTCATGGACGGTAATGGAAAGTGCAAGTTACCGTCCACGCCCCCTAGCACCGGCTTAAGCAGAATTCAACATTTAAACATGAAATAGTAAATTTTGAATTTAGAAACATCCGCAGATGTGTTCATACGGCGGTTATCATGGAACCTTCAATGTGACACTGCCGTGCCATTCCATGAAAAGCGGCGTATGGTCCCCAAGTAATAAAAAGCGTGTGCCCTAAACGAGAAAACAATGGGCGGAACTAAATAAAATGGAATTTTGAAAGGGGATCAGAGGTTATGAAGCCTGCGTATCACAGATAAGACGTCAAAAGACAAATTTAAAAAGCAGGCAACATATCCTAAGGGTGATTCAACATTATTCAAGTAGGAATTTTGGAACCACCCAACTAAAAATGCCGAAAAATTGAAACTAAAAATACCACAAGCACAACAATAATGTCGTGCTGAACGATCTTCAAGGATCGAAAATATAACATCATTGATTAAATGTACGGGGAGACTTTTTACAGCCGCCACACGGCACAAATAACACGGATGTGAGACCTGACTGCTCTCCTTCTTCTCCGCAGCTGATCCTCTCTATCAGAGTCCACCGCTAGGCCTGGAGGCAAATGCCTCTCTCTGATATGCAGTTTTGGGTAAGCATACTTATGCTTACACAAATCCAAGGGACATTGTTTCCTAGCCCTTATAGCATTCCTCTCTTCCCTATCTCGTCTGCTGCTACTAGAAGCAACTACTTTACCGCTAGCAGTGGTCTCTTTGCTTCTCATTCCTCCCTCGACTATTATGCCGCTAACAGCGGACTCTTCTTCCTTAACATCCCCTCCGCTAGATGCGGAAACTATAACCTCAACTATGCCGCTAACAGCGGACCCTTCCCCTCTAACATCTTTACCGCTAGAAGCAGAAACTCCACCCTCGACAACTATTCCGCTAACAGCAGATTCTTCCTTCTCCTTTTTGTCGCTATCAGCGGACTTTTCACCCTCAACATACTCTAGACTGACATCTGACCTATTGTCATCGTAGTCTAAATCTTCAGCTCCAAATTTTAAGAGGAATTCTTCTGTTGTATCTTCCTACAAAAAATAAAATAAAAATAATAAACATTAATGCCTTCCCACCCTACATTTGTCACATTTATATTTATTTATTTCTAGTGCCTCTGATGGAGAAATATTCACACATGACCCATGGTACCATTCCATACAGTAGTCGCACATTATCATGAACCTCCCCTCCCAAGGGCGTTTGCAGCTGCAATATACCTCATCGTCATCATCCACTACTT
Source organism: Ruditapes philippinarum (assembly GCF_026571515.1). Taxonomy (NCBI): domain Eukaryota; kingdom Metazoa; phylum Mollusca; class Bivalvia; order Venerida; family Veneridae; genus Ruditapes; species Ruditapes philippinarum. The sequence continues at coordinate 7,462 of NW_026866863.1, forward strand.
CATTACCCATCGGTGACTCCTTATGTTTCTTAACCCAAGTTGGAAATTCTCTATCGCGACATGGTTTCAATCGATCATGATTCATTGTCAAAATGGATGTTTTCAATTTCACCCGATAAATATAAGGTGATATTTTTTTTATTATCACCCCTGGTCCTTTCCACGGAGAGGATAATTTCCTACATTTTCCTTTAATACTTGCAGTATCCAAAACCAGTACAACATCACCTTCTTCATATTCTCTTGTCAGTACCTTCAAATCATAATTTCTTTTCATTCGCTTTAATGAACATTTCAAGTTAGCCCTTGCTACGTTGTGAGCTCTTTCAATTTCTTGAGTTAATTTAGCAACATAATTATCTGGACTGATATCTGTATTATGTTTCACTACAGGAAACACCAATGTGGCTGGTGTGTTAACTTCGCGACCTAACATGAGTTTATTAGCTGTAAACCCTGTGCTTCTGTTTACAGATGCTCTTGATGCACCCGCTATCTGCGGAAGATACAAATCCCACTGATTTTCATGTTTCCCGATAAAACATCGCACCGCATCAATGAGCGTTCGGTTAAATCGTTCACATTGGCCATTCAAAGCTGGGCGATAAGGTGTTGTTCTAGTTGTATGAATTTCTAAAGCTCTACATAACTCAGCAAAAAGTTTTCCTTTAAAATTCCGACCTTGATCTGAATGAATCTGCAGCGGACAACCAAATCTTGAAAAAAACACATTTACTGCTGCATGAGCTGTTACTTCAGCAGTTTGTGAAGGCCGGGTTATACATTCCACCCACTTGGTGAATTGATCTACAATCATCAATACATGTTGATTTCCTCTAGGTGTTGTTGGTAAAGGACCTAAAAAATCTAAGTGAATTCTCTCCATGGGTGCACTCGCTTGATATTCTGTGAGTGGACACCTGCTATATCTATCAGATTTCTTATTTCCGTTACATGTTGGGCATGAAGATACAAAATTTGCTACATCCTTATTTAAGTTATACCAAAAGAATTTTTCCTTCACTTTTGCTTTAGTCCTGGCTATTCCTTGATGACCAGCACTTGGTGTGTCGTGGTTTAAACTTAATACTTGACTCCTTAGATTTACTGGTACATCAAGTTTTATATGTTCTGTTTCTTCCCCCATGTAGATCACCCCATCAACTAACCGAAACATGTTGCGATTTATCCAGTAATATTTCTCCGCTGGACTTGATAAAAACAGAGCACTCTCCGCTGGCTCTGTGCCATCCTTTAACCACTCATTCAAAATTCTCAAATCTGGATCTGACACTTGACCTTTATTCAAGTCCTGTATTGAAAATCCCAAACTGCTTGGTCCTCTATTCTGATCATGATTTTGATGATAAAGTTGCCTTTCCTCGGACTTTGTGTTGCAGTTCAAAATTTCTATCTTACCATCTACATTTATCACGTCTATATGTGTTATAACCTCTTCACTCCATCTGTTGTCCATTCTCTGCTTCAACTCCTGATTACCATTGCCCGCATCAATTTCAAAAACTACAGAATTGCAACGAAGACTTAAATTATTTTCAATCACATGATCTCCACAAGAGTAGTCCACATTACTCGTACTTGTTTTATAAATAGAAGAGTGTACCACATTACTCGCCATAGTGTTGTCTATCATAAATTCCTCCTCTGTCTTCGCATTTGCTCCTGGCAGTTGTTTAACTGGTTTAGCATTTCTCTTTTTAATACAATTTTCAGCTATCTGACTACCATCTTCACTGAAAGTTTCAAGAGTAGGACCGTCTTTCTCACTACATAAAAGTAGATTCCTCACTGCACTTTCCTCATTTTGTGCATCTTCACAAGACAGCTTATTCCCAAACTTACTACTTTCAGAATTCTCAGCAATACTGTATGTCTTCTCCACTGAAGCGAGTGGGATTGCTTCATCTACATCCTCAATGAACTTGTTCCATTCCTCATGTCTTTTTCTACAATATTTACATCCCTTACATGGTAATTCTTCTAATTTCACTCCAACACGATAAAATGCACATAGATCAACAGGGATTTTTGGACGTGATAATGCATCTGCATTTCCATGTTTACTGCCCGAGCGATGACGTAATATCATATTATAGTGTGACAATTCCTCCATCCATCTAGCTAATTGACCTTGGGGCTCCTTGAAATTCATAAGCCAGGTTAAACTTAAATGGTCAGTTCTCAAAACAAAGGGTCTACCTAACAGATAGTATCTATATTGTCGTGTGAACCGTACCACGGCCAAAAGCTCTCTTCTTGTCATGCAATAATTTTGTTGTTCCGGAGTCAAAATGTAACTCCCATAGGCCACAACTTTTTCCTCTCCCTTCTGTATTAGTAGTTATTCCGCAGCTACAGCTATATTTGAAGCGTCTGTATCCAGTACAAACTCATCATGATTGTTCGGTAATGCTAGGACTGGTTGACTTATTAAATATGATAGACAAGATCAACAAGGAAAGGCGGCGTTCAATGAACGCAACTTAAAAGTTTAAACTTAAAGTTTTCTTTAAGACATCAAAAGCATTTTGTTGTTCTTCCCCCCATTTAAATTTGTCTTTCCCAACAATTCTTTATAATGGTTTACTCAATTCGGCAAAATTTTTCACAAACATTCTGTGATAATTTACCAACCCCATAAATCTTTGAACATTTTTCGAACATTGTGGAGTTTCCCAATTTTGAACTACCTTAATGTCTTTTTCCGCCATTGAAAGTCTATCGTTACTTGCAATGCGCCCGAGAAATTCGACTTCATGCTGAAAAAATATGCATTTCTTAGGTTTTAATTTCAGTCCATATTTTCTTAAGCGCTGTAATGCTTCTTCAAGATTTTGAAGATGATCATCAAAGGTCTTACCAAGAACTAAAATGTCAACAAGGAAAACAAGTACTGTTTTCCAATTCAAACCTCGTAACACGAGTTTCACAACGCGCGAAAAAGTTGCAGGCGCATTACATAACCCGAATCCCATACGGACATGTTCAAAAAGGCAATATTTTGTGACAAAAGCAGTTTTATGGGGGTTGCGTTCATTGAACGCCGCCTTTCCTTGTTGATCTTGTTTATCATATTTTATGCCGATCTTTTTCTTTAATCTTTATCTGCCAATATGCAGAATTTGCGTCCAACTTGGAAAACCAATAATTTACCAAACAGTCATCCACTAATGGCAATGGAAAGACATCCTTTACTGTGCAATCATTCAGTGCTCTATAATCGATGCACCACCGTACACTGTTGTCGCGTTTCCGTATGAGTACTGGAGCTGATGCCCATTCTGAAGTTGATTCTTGTATTACTTTCGCATCAAGCATCTTTTTTAAATGTGCTTCCTCTTCATTTACGAAACACGCTGGAGTTCGGCGCATGCGCTGTTTCACTGGTTTAGCATTGCCAGTATCTATGCCATGCTCAAATTCCGTAAAGTTTCCCAAATCAAACTCAGATTCTGCAAATACATCCTTGTAACTACACAAAGTTGCTGCTAACTTGTCTTTTTGATCTTTATTCAAATGATTAATCGACCTTTCATACATGACCTTCAAATGGTCTGGTATTAATTCCTGTTGAGAAAATGTACTTGTTTTTGACAAAGATCCAACATATGTATGTTCTTCCTCCCTCTGCTGAATAACCTCTGCAACTTGAACAGCCATGCCTACTTCACTCCCTTTCTTCATCACACGGTACTTATTAGAAGTGTTTAATACACACACTATTGCTTCTTTTCCCTCTTTGTGTAATGTCTTTGGCATGAAAATTTTCAAGTTTTCATTCGGCTCGACCATAACATCACGCATATTATAATCTAAATTGCATGGTATGTACATAGCACTATTTGGAGGGACTACCTTTCTTTTAGCAACAGAAATTCTTGCAATAACAGGCTCATAACCATTACTGACTTCACGCAGACTTATGTCTTCTCCATCTAATTTAAGTATGCCCTCGACCATGTCTAAAACACATCTTTTATTGAGCAAGTCAAAGCCTAACAACATATCCTGAACAACATCCGCAACATGTATTGTTTCTTCATACACCTTTGTTCCTATCTGAAGCCTAACAGGCCCTGCAATAAATCCTTTAGTAGTTTGATCTTTCGCTGCTGTCCACAATGTTATGTCCATGATTTTCTTTGGCTTAACCTTTAACCTATTGAAAAATTTCTGTAGAAATTATAGTCTTCTCCGCCCCTGTGTCCACCACAGCTTCTACATCTATATCACCAACCTTTACAATTGTTCTATACTGGGACCCAGAAAATAATGCACAAATAGTAACATTTTTCTTTCTCGGAACACTTGGATATGCTTTTATCTTCATTTCTAGATGAATATTCCGACAACACTGGAGACTCCTTGTTTACACCCTCATTATTTACATTCAAATTTACAGCGTCTTTATCTGTGTCCCTATCTATTTTGCCAATTGTCTTTCTTCTTTGCTCATTTTTTCTACAATTGATTGACCCTTCTGTTGTGATGATATCATTGGTTCATTGCTTTGACGGCCATCAAATTCAAGGGTCGAGCTTCGACCTTCTAACACGACCCCAGTTTGTTTAAATCCTTCATATAAATCCTTCATATCATATAAACCCTCGCAAAAGCGTACAATTGTTTTTCTGTTTGCATATTTCTCAGGAAGTTCTTTAAAAGCGCGCGATGCCAATTTTCTTACACGATCTGACAATTCCTCTAGTGGTTCATTAGCATTTTGAGATGCTTGCACAAAACGCGAGTGTGCCGTTTCTGGTAATTCTTTTAATCCAAAGCGATTATCCAGTTTTTCATTAATGCTCTGTATGATAGATCATCATCCTCGGATATAGCTGTGTAAAATTCTGCTGCTTTACCAGTAAGTCTGAAACATAAATGGTATAAACATTCATCATTGCCCCATTTATTGGTTTTAGCAAATAGTGTGAATTTTTTCTTGAAGGTGAGCCAATCTTCATTTCCACTGTATGTAAAATTTGGAATTTTTCCTCTATACTTATTAGGTTGATATCCATCACTGTCATCACTAGACGATGAACTCCTCATCTTTTTATTCTTGTCTTTCTTCTTGGAAGATTTTCTTTCATCATCACTGCTATCAGCATCTGAAGATGAACTACTTATTTGTTTATGGTACTTTGAGTGTTTCTTTTTCTTTTTTTCTCTCTTCTTGAAAGATCTTTTGTCATCATCACTGCTATCAGCATCAGAAGATGAACTAATGATTTGTTTATGAGTTTTTGAGTGTTTCTTTTCTCTAAGCCTTGTTTCAAATGATTTTGATTCCTTCTTTGATGATATTTTCTTTGGTCTACAATATCCATCATCTAATATAGTAAACTCATCAGAGGAATAATTGCTTCTTCTGTGAATCTTTTCCTTCTTACCTCTTGATTCAATTTTTGTTTTCTTTCTTCAACCGTAATGGCGTTTGCATTCTTTCATTGACTTCTTCTCTTAAATTATGAAAAAGACTTTCCATTTTTTCTTCGAACGCCTGACACCTTTTTCGAATATCCCCATCAATCGTTGTGCCAGCCTCTCTGAATCTGCCATTTGCATTTCCTTTTCTTTTCTTTCGAACTCTTCTTTTTCTTTTATATATTTTAAAAGATTTGATAATTCTTCTTGATTGTTAACCTGACGGATATCACTTTCATGGTCAAATCTATCCCTTTGTTGGTCAAATCTATCCCTTTGTTGGTCAAATCTATCCATTTGTTGGTCAAATCTATCCCTTTGTTGGTCAAATCTACTACCGGTATATAATTGTTCTTCTTGGTTTAAATTTAATTCATCCATTGACTCAGTTAAAATTGATAATTTTTTCTCAAAATCTATGTGCTCCAACATTTTGCTATTCGCTCGACCTTTAAAATATGAATGTAAAATTTCTTCATCAAAATTAATACCATTGTTTCTCAAACTTAATATTCTATCAGCAATAGCATTGCCAACACCAGGAATTTGCATCAATTCTTCTTTGCCAGCAAAATTAATTCTAATACGCATGCTTGGCCTAATCGATTCAGGTGACTCACTTCTTTGGATAGATCTTTCTATCGATGCAGCAGTTGTTTCCCTTGATACAGACACATGGTACTGATTTGGAGTATGCAATGGACTGTTTTTTGCTTCTGAATCTGTATCAGATTTGCTCTGTCTTAACGAAGTGGGATCCTTATCACTCATTTTTATAACAAATTTGCTTCTTAGTCTATTTATTTATTGATTTGCCAATGAAGTAATTTGAGACTAATGAAGTAATTTGGTTTGTCAGGCTAACAGCCTATTTCATTAATTTATTTATTGGTTAATCAGGCTAACAGCCTATCTCATTAAAATATCTTTGCGATAAATGAAACAAAAGAACCAAACAACTATATGTTATTCTCCATATGCTTTTCTTTTTAGCAAACCAATGGCCAGTACTGGTATAGAATAAGGTTAATGAAAAGAAATGTAAATAAAAGGTGAATATATGCTAGAAAGGGGATAGATGATAGAAAAATGATAACGGTGAAATATATTACCACACACAAACACACCCCAGTACCACAGCTATCCTTTGCAGCCCACACTCAAAGCTTTTAAATAATATCTATAAGCACAAGGGAAGGTTATGACAATATGCAAACGACTACAAGCAAAACCCATTAGTCTATGAAGTTATGAAAATGAATAAATAAATGTTATTACAAGAAATTTAAAACAGAAAGTTAACAACAAAGTTGAGGCACCCAAGTAAAAAGCATTTTACTATAATATTTACAAGGCTATATTACAAAAACATTGATATTTGATGAAAATGTAAGAGTAAATGGTGAAGAAAATGATATATGAAACCAGTACTGCCTATAAATGACAATCTCAACACCCAAGAGCTAACAGCCCCTTCACCGGCTAACAGCCAGACTGAAAAAAAACTACCTAACTTTTGACAAAATTTATTTATTAGCAAGAATGGCCAACCTGACTAGACATCTTTTACTTCAGTTTTGTTGTGGTTTTTTACACAAGGTAATACACAGCAATACAAACAAGTTTATATAACTCGAGAACTCTTTTGACAGCCTAAAAACAAATGAAAAGCACCCTCAGCATATATTTATTGTGTTAATAAAATCTTTTTACATATTAAAACAACATTTCATATATTCCTTAAAAGGACAACAGGCCACGCCTCCGTCAAATTTGCTCTAACACTTTCTGGACGTTACAGACAAAATATTCTTTATTTAAATGGGACTTTGGACGTATTGAATTAAATAGCTTCTATGCAGGCCCCCAACCACCAAAGAACAACGTAAACACTCACTAAAAGCAAATAAATCTGACGAAAAAGCCAAAAACTCCGCCCCCACGTGTAAAATTTTACAACAACTTTCCTGACCAAATTTCTCGCTTTTAATCCTGCCGACAACGCCAATTAAGTAATTTGGTGGTTGTGTCTTCTTATTAAATTACTCTATTACATAAATTATGAAATACAAGGCCTTAAACTCTAAAAGGGACTGGGAGGAAAACCTGTCACGTCTGCTTACTTCGAAGAACCCGGGAAAAGAGGAAGAAGAAAGCCGAGAGTTCCGCATGAAGAAAAACACGAAATAATCATGCGATAGGCACAACACCCCTAAATTATCGGACAAGTATCAAAGTACTTAAAGTATGAAAAATAGACGTCACAACACTAGTATATAATAAAGATAATTTGTATAATAGTTAGATTAGAACAGTTTAAAACCAGCACATATGGCTGTGGAAATAGATGCATATAAAATTCTTGCAAAAGCAAGGAAACAATCGGATTTATTAGAGAAATCAAAGCACAGAAGGCGCTGAATTTGTTTGGGTCTCAGAATGTCAGAAAGGTGAAGGTTGTGAGATTATATAAACCAATTTGTTTTTGTATAGTGCCACCAATGCTTTCCAGCGTTTTAATTGTAGTAAATTGGCTATTAGACTATTTGCAACACTGATATTCAATTTAATGTTTATTTTACTTAAACAATTTGAAAAAAAAAGTTGCCTTAGCTGGGATTTGACCTCTGGACCTCTAGCTTCCTAAGCGAGCGCGCAAACCCCTCGGCAACGGTGAAGTTATTTGTTAAGGGCCTGAAGAAAATCACATTATTCTAAATTAGGGTTTGTAACGACGCTAACTGTTGTTTAACGCAGATGTAAATAATCATGGAGCTTACTATAAGCATGTATATCTTTAAAAAATATAACAATATTAGAAATCGTCGACCATTCGGGAAATATTTTGCTTGAAAGTTAATGCGCCTTTCATTTGACCATCTTTACGCAGTGATCTCCCCTGAATGTTTCGGCTTGAGTGTACAAATAAAGGGAAGTAACCGCTTCAAAAAAGCGGACTACTTTCGGCATTTGCAATTAACAGCATCAGAGTCTGAAATTTCGCTACCATTATTTGTTTGGTCTGACGACCCAAACAAATAAAAACTAATAATTGATTAAAAGTGTCTTTATTTTGTGATTTATATCATGATTGGTTCCATCAGTTTTAGTGTCAAATTTATTGTTAAATTCATCAAAAACAATTGCAATTTGCCATTTACAAAGTATCTTGTGAACTATAGCTAATTAAACATGGTATACATATTTATAGCTTATGATACATGAAATACAATGGAGAGATAAGATAAGATTTTGTTGCATATCATTCACATTTTCTGAAGAGTAGATATAAATGAAAAGTATTATTTACTTTCTAAGCAAATAAGCATGATTTATGACTAAACATACGTTTTGTACAGTTTTCCATTTACTTTCACGTTATAAATTTGTAAATGTTTGTATGATAGACCAAGTACATTAATAGACAGAATAACTGAATCCAGTATTTAAGTGAAAATTACTTTCGGCGATTATTTATTGGTATCTATCCCAGTTCGCCATAGGAGCTTTGTCATGTTTCATTGTCTTTTCTCTGAAACTGTTGGGCAAATTTACTTCAAATTTGATCTTAAGCTTCCTTGTGACAATCACACTTTTAATTTGCTCACATCATTTCAATGGGTCCCTTTTAGGGGTCAACAGAGATAAAATAGAAAAACCTTAAAACAACTTTTTCTACTGAACTAATTAATGGATGACCTGTAGCATTCTGATATAGTCAGTTATCAATGTCTGTTAAATTAATTTGATGAACCCCTTTTAAGAGCCTCTAGAGCTAAACCTAGAATAAAAATAATTAAACATCTTCTTCTACTGAACTCATTGATGGATGATCACCAAACTTTGTTTGTAGTATCTAAGAGTTCTTTTCATCAAATTTGCTTAAATTGATTTGATTGGCTCCTTTTGGGGTCCGCTAGAGCTGAAAAAGAAGAAAAATCTTTGTGAAGAGTAACTACCCAAGAATAGTGTAATACCCCGGTATTATGTGATACTAAGGTGACTTTTCCTGTTTTATGGAAAGTAAATTATTTATTATAATATTCAATGTTAAATTTCATTTAAAGTCTTGATTTTTCTTAAGAAAATTAGCCATTTTGTCTGGTTAAATTAAGATAGTTTTCTACCCGTTTTTGGTAGATAGTTTTCTACCCATTTTTGGTAGATAGATTTCTACCCGTTTTTGGTAGATAGTTTCTACCCGGTTTTGGTAGATAGTTTCTACCAGTTTTTTGTAGATAGTTTTCTACCCGTATTGGTATCGACCATTTTTGGGTAGCTACCATTCTACCAATTCAGGGTCGGTTTTACCAATTCTTGGTATTTTACCTATTTTTGGTCATTTCTACCACTGCCTAGTATAAAAGCAGCAGATTCTTGGTCACAAAAAAAGTTCAGATTTAGAAATTCTTGGTAGTAGACGTACGTTAATTTGTCTGCTGTAATCTTAAATTTTATGTTAAATTAAGTAACAAACAAGTCAAGTTTATTAAAATACTAGAATTATATCTAGTTGAATTAAATACAGAGCTTAGATATTTTTATACATCTGATATTACAATTTTATATAACTTTACATAATATAACATTTAAGTATTTTTACTACACTGTTTATTGAAGTAAATCTGGTAACTATTGTCACCGCGGAGTTAAACTGATACACGTAACACGGAGATTTTTTGGTTTATCAGTACTTAATATTATTATGAAGGCGTAACAGTACTAAATTATTTATTTGTGAATTTGTGAGCTGTCTTGACTTATTATAAGAGCTGTTTACTGATATCAATGGTTCATGATTGTTTGACAATTGTTATTAAAAGTATAAACTGTTGAATAAATTTTATAACTGTTTACAACGGTGTTGCCTGATTACTATCAGATGAGTTGGAGAGCTACACAGCACATCAGTTCTGTATCTGATTGCATTAATACCTTGAAAGCCTGAGTGCCAATATACAGTTCCAGCATACTTAAGAGTCCCCCGACCCACTAGACCGTAACAATATCTAGTAGGGTGAGTTGACATGCTTTTCTTGCCAGATGTACAGTATCAATGAAATTGGGCCATTTGTGAGAGGTTCCATGTTTCAAATTATGAAGAAAAAAAAAACAAAAACAAAAAACAATCGGTGTATGGAAACTATATAAAAAGAGGGGGGCAAGATGAAGATGAACTGGACTTGCCTTTCGGCACGTTCATTTGAAATATTATTTCTTACACAGAGAAAGAGTTGTTTCAGGGCCATCATGGCCGTCTTGTGTAATGAAATAGAAGAGTAGAGTAAGTTAGTTATCTTTTCTTTTTGTGTTCCTTAATCTTAAAATAATGGAAATTTTATTTGGAGTAAATTAAAGAGAAACAAAAAACAACAAATAAAAAGTCAGAAAAATATACATACATACAGACATTCAAAAGATACTTTTTACCTACATGTACATAGACACAAAAAAGGAACAAACGAAATAGTTTCAATTAATTTTCTTACGTTTTGTAGTTTTGAATTTATTATGCTTTCCCTTATTATTGGTTTATTGTTAGAGCGTTAACCAGTTATTCCATTTTTGTTTGTGTGATTCAACTTTATCATTTAGAAAAGCAATTTCCTCTTCAATTTTTATTCTCAATTGCAAAAAGTTTTCAAACATATCGAAAGTTGGTGCATGCTTTTGGTATTTTATTCTAAGGATAAATATTTCATAAGTATGATGATATAATTTACTAAAATAATGTCAATATTGTTTTTCAGCTCTCCAAAAAAGCACTGTTTCTAAATTTTATAAAAAATCAATATTGATTGTGAAAACAAAACAAAAACAAAAGAATATAATGTTGACAATACATGTAGTACATTCCCAAAACAGACGATAAAGCGAACATAGAAGGTCCGAAAGTGTGTGTTATAATGCATTTTAACACGACCCGCATTTTTCCCTATTGACCATAGAAGAACCGAAAGTGTGTGTTATTATGCAATAAAATCACTGCTGACGTGCTATATTTAGATATGTGACGTAATCATTACATACAAGTGACGAAACCACTAAAATGCGACGCACTGAAATAAGTACGGAAACAAATTAGGCACAGTTTAGTTTAATATCAGGTGTGGCAGCATCAATTTGTTAATGTCGTGTTAGAATCGAAAAAAAACACATTCAAATCGCTAATTTTATCGCTTGATAAAATCACTGTTTGTCGTTCGGATGAGCATAATTATATCACTCGGGCTACACACCCTTGTCCATTAATTGACTAGTCACACATATATTTACTTGTCAGCAATAAGCTCTGCATGTGTATTGTTGATGTGTTTTCATATTTTATGGTATCCTAAATTAATTGTCTTTCATGTTATGTTTGAATATAATAAAGCATAAAATACAATAAACAAGATCAACAAGTATTTTCAATTTCAATTGTATGTTAACTGTTAAAATATTGAATTTGTGTTATGTGTCAAAAGTTGTGTCAAATTGTATGGTAAATGTTGTCGTTTAAATAAACAAAATATACTAAATATTGTCCGGATCAAAGATTACTAAAACTAGAAGAATAAGACCTGTATTTGTTATGGAAATATTTACTCTAAAATAAGAAATAATAAGGGTTGAGGGGTGAAGTGTCTTACTCATTTTACTTTTTTTTTGGATGGGGTGGGGTTTGGGTTGTGTTTGACGGGTGAACAGTCTTCAATATTGGAGGGGTGAAGCGTCTGGGGGTTGAAGTGTCTAGTTCCCACATATGCATTGGATTTCAATATTTCAAAAGTTTTAACATAAAATTCAATAAAAAGCTCAATATCATAATCCTTATGATTCTATTTTCAATTTTCCTAAGAAACGATATGCAAATAAACCAGATTTATTTCGCCCGAGTATTTTCCTTTTTTAAAATTCTTGTTTTACTTATTTTCGTATTATGACACATTGTACTTCTAGGACCATGGGAGCATTACATTGTTCCGTTTAATTTTAAACACCAACTTTTTTTCTATTTACCCGTCTGCATTGGCAGATTTAGACGATATTTTCTGAAAACGAAATGCATTGGATTTCATAAATTTAGAATATTTCATTAAAAAGGTCATTTTAAAGTGTAGCTACGATTTGATCATGAGTTTATTTAAGTATTTTGCAAAACGCGTGTTCCCTGTGATATGGAGCAGCGCAGTTTGTTGTCAATTTCATCTAGGAACATACACGTTATAGAATTCACACTAACTACTGATCTACATTCACTGAAATAATGTAATTGTAATAATTAAAATTGAAAGATAAAACATAGGTTATGATTTTTTTCTTGACAAGTAACTCACAAACACATGGGGCGTAAACAAAGAATTAATTGAATACATCAATAATATAATGAAACCTGCCTTTTAGGGTCTTAGCGCAGTGCGTGCATTTCGCACAGAATCCAATCTGTATCCGATTAAGAAAGACTTATAATAAGCTTAAGATATTTACACATGGCATCGCTGTGTAAAATCTAAACATGCAGCCTATTTGTAATATTGATACATTATAGTACAAGCAAAGGATGTTAACATGTTTTACTAATGTCCCTATATTAAGGACATATCAATTATGTATTGCTCAGCGTCTTCAGTACTTGATGTACAATAGTTGCACAATGAGTTCTCTCTTAAATAATTGTTTTATAAAATTCACATTTAGATAACTATATTCTTACCTAATACAACATGGCAAACAGGTATTCCTCTGTATCTTGTTTTAAAGGTATTTATGTTTGGTTTAAAGTTCAACGTAAACGATTTCTATAGTTTAAAATAATAAAAATGCTTTTTTTCAGGGACCATCGAAATGCAAAGATACTTTGAAAATATCAAACCATATTGAAGATTCAGACTTTATAAGAGAGATAGATCATGAGTTTAACGGGGTTAAAATCTCTTTATCAATAGAAACAAAGGAGTCTCAGCTTATCTTGTCCTTTGAAACTTGTCCATACACTTCAACAACTAGACTAGGAAATGGTTTTAGCTCTTTTATCACTTATGAAAGTAAGATTATAAAAACTTGTCTGTTGATTTTATTTAAAGCAAAGCTTGATTTTCTTTAAAGGGTTGTATATATATAATTTTACTAAACTAACATTTCCTTTTCTCAAAGAGAAAGTAACATTTCAATGATAATATTCAAAAAATACTGATAAATGCGTAATGTTGTTCAAATAATGTTTATTTTTTTTGACATGATACAAAACGAACATTAAGCTTTGATGTTCTAAGTAAAGTTTTGTACTAAATATATAATTAATTATTAGTTGTATTTGCCCTGCTTAACATTATCTTACGTGTATTTCTTATACGTGTAATGTTTCAGACCATATTTTATAACATATTATAAGTACATGTCGTCTAGCAAAGTATGTTTAAAATATATGGTATAAAAGGTAAAGGTAAAGGTCTTGTTTATTATAGTGTCACCCCTACTGAAAGTGCCAGCCATTTTGACTTTTGAGATACCTTTTGCTTGCATACCATGAACCTCCCAACTCCTACCATTATGTCAGGCACCAGTCAGATAGAAATTGGTAACCATTCATTTTGAATACCTCGCGGCTCACGAAGCGGCCATTTCGGAACGAGTCCCACGAGAAACATTCATCCTTCAATTAACGCTCCCCGTGGGGCTCGAACCTCCCGATCTGAAGGCGGACGCCTTAACAACTAGGCCAACGGTACCGGTATATATGTGGACTTACAATTGATGTTAAAGAAATGTTTATATACTTCACGAAACTTATAAGTCCTTAGATTACTGTATGAAAATATCTGTATGCTTCTAGATATTCCGACCTGCTTTTCTCTTCGTCCACACATTCCTTGGCAAGAAGGGCTAAAAGAGATATGTCGTCAATCTTTTATGATGATAACTTCCATGTCATACCTCGGCTTTCCATTTCTGCAAACAACTGAAGAATGGACGATACACATCCCTCATCCCTATGAAGAGAATCCATCTGCAAATAGTTTCGTTTTATGTTCCGTGTAAAAATGGTATGTTTATTTATTGATATATTTAAATGTGTTTCAGTTTATAGACTGTAGACAAGATAATTTCATTTATTTTATTTTTGTCTTTAGAAAGATTGTTTATAATCTAAACAGGTATACATTTATAAATTTGAACAGATAGATTCCGAAAAGAATAGCGAAGAATAACTTATGTGTACTTTAAAACGTCAATGCAATGTTCACTTACCGAAACATGACTGTATAACTTAGAAATACATCTTGCAATGTTTCATAGATTTCATTATTATTTGACAAAACTCCTGAATAACCTACGCAAGTAAAGGTGATAAAGATACTTCTTGTTATGTATCTATTGTGTTGCCATGTCAACATTGTGATTATAATATTATATAATTTTGGTTTACTTAAAACTATCTGTTTGAAAATGTGGCTGACAACCATCCTAAAATTATTAATCGAATTCAAATAATATTCTAATTGGGCCATGTGAATATAATTAAGAAAGTCGTAGAAGATGATTAATACATACATGTACTTTAAATAACGACGGGTGGATTTTGACGTCCCCCAAAAAAAGAGGGAGAGAAAAAACAACAACAACAAACAACAGCAACAACAAAACCCCACTGCCCCATATCACAAAGTATCATTGCATAATCGAAATTAAAACGTTCCTTAAATAAAATTTACATGAAAGTTCATTTCTGATGTCAATTTATTTTTACAGTGAATTACAAGTCGGAGTTCAAAATTATTGATATGGATGATGAGAAGACTTATTGCAATATCAACAAGCCTCCAGACAGCATAAAATCATCATTCGACACAATTACCATTTACTTTTACAAAGGAATTGATCCCTGGCCGAAACTTAGAAATATCGAAGGATTCAGAATTGTATACACTCTTATCACTAAAGAAGAAGAAGAAGAAGAAGAAGAAGAAGACAAATTAAACAACCAGACTGTGATATCTGAAGGTATTTCCATAAAATTTAAAATTCACACGTGAAAAGAAAATCATATACAACTACTTTTGAATCATTTCTATCTTAAGTGTAAAATTTTAAATGAATACTGGCAATTTAAACTCCCTTTTTCATGCAAATGAACCTGTCCAAGCCAATACAAATTAATCAGTACAGACATAAACAAATATAAGCTTTATTAGTGGTACAACAAACACCATTTTTAAAGACTAGAACATAGTATATAATAGTCTAGAAATTTGTTGTTAAGAATTTGCAGACTAAGGTACCACAAAGAAGACGATGGGAAAGCTTTACCCTTTTTCGTTGTTAAGAAAATCCATACTTTCAGCAGCTAAGTCTTTATAAGTAGATTGTGTACGTCACACACACACATACAATTTGATTTTATGTGTAACACAGCTGTTTTACTTTGATTACGGCCTGGTTATTACTGATACCAGCAAGCAACTCTTTGTACAGGTACATTATATATATTTATAGAACTTCGATTTAATATACACGATTTAGACTTTTCCAATATAATTTTAGCAACGTCACTTAATTATATAATACCCTTGAACATTTCTATACATACAAGGAGGTGAAGTAGACCAAATAGCTAATTAAATTCCAAACCCATACACGCACAAAGTCCATTTGTAGTCTTTTTTGGTATTCTCGATTCTAGTTTTCACTGAAATTCGTTGTCAATTAGTAGCACTGGATGCCTTTTGCCCAAAAAACAGATATGTGTTTCTTTGTTTGTACAGTTGCGTTTGTACATTACATATTTAGTGAGACTTAAGTAAATCAAATTTGTCTCCATCTTCAGTCATATAAGATAATTAACTCCCAAAACAAAGTCTTTATTAAAAGAAAATATTTCCTAAGTTTATGCAGAATTTTCATCCTGCATTTGGTAAATAAAAACGACTAACAACAAGCATTTTTACAAAATTACCAATCCCTAAGAGCTTATCATAATCTTAAACATGATGTAACCGTGTTGGTTTACATTAGAATATCAAGGATAAAGCTTATCACTCGACACAAAAGATTCTTTTCTTAATAGGTTAGTCAATGCTATTTCTTAATCAAACACAAACATGGACTAACCAATACATAGACACAATTCATAATATAACTGCATGAAACATCAGACGATCTTGACCTGTAATCTAGTAAGTTTATATTTTGAGCCTACGTTTTAAATAGCACACGCACATTTATTCCTGAGCAACATTTAAAAAGCATGGTCCTTTTGTTTTGGCTGTATATTGTTTGATACTATAAATTAATATTTGTTTGTAATTCAAACACTAAATTTTTTCTTCTTCAGTCAGGAATGTTGCCATCAACAAACCGGTCATTTATTCCTGCACGGCATGCAATGTTAAAGATTCAATTTCATTTTCATTACTGGCGACTGATGGACTAACATTTCCAGAGACAAATTATTGTTTGAGATCCTATGCTTTTTCAACACAATGGTTGCTTCTTGACCTACATTTCGTCTTTGATGTGAAGCATCTAATTATTTTCCACGGAATTGGGTAATTATGCACAGTTTATTCAAATGCACTTCTTCTCATTCACATCAGCCTCGAAGTACAAATTGCATACTTTTTTATCAGGTTAATTGTACATTATGGTTTCTTAAATATTCATTCTTGGGCGCAAGTGGCTTTATTATAAAATAAATGGGTTTCACATTATATATTTATAATAAGAAAAAAAACAGTGAACGATTTAGTCAAATGCGGTTAAAGCAGCAATAAATAGCTGCTCGACACTATGGTGATAAACGTGATGACGATTTACAATAATGTAGGTATAAAGATATAAATGTAAGCGGACTTTGAATGTTAGCGTCATGGTTACGGTGTTGCTGGACACTCAACTTAATACAACATAGGAAATTAAAGTGTTGTAAATTAGAGCATAAAGGCGGTGGGGGATATAGAAATGAGAAATAGTCTCCGTCCGTTCGACCTTCCATCGGTCCGACATATTTGTCCGGAGCATATCTCAACAAGCATTTGAAGTATCAACTTGAAACTTCATAGATTGATAGATCTTATTAAGAAGGAGTGCAGTGCACAAGAATAATAACTACCCGGCATAAGTTTTCAGTTATTGCCCTTTTTTATTTATCAAACTCAATTTTTGTCCAGAATATAACTCAAAATCCTTAAAGATATCAACATGAAACTTCAGCGGTGGATAGACCTCACTCAGGAAGTGTCCAGTGCACAAAAATAATAACTCTACCTTTCATATTTTTAGAGTTATTGCCCTTTGTCATTTTCATACTTTTTCATATCAGTGGAGCATAGCTCAAAAGTCTTTGAGATGTCAACATCAAACTTCATAGGTGGATTTATCTTATTAAGGAGGAATGTTGTGCGCAAAAATGATAACTCTACCTTTTATAATTTTTGAGTTATTGCCCTTTCTTATTTTACATACTGTTTGTCCGGAGCTTATCTCAAAAAGTGCTTGAAACTTCATAGGTTGATGGATCTCATTGAGGAGGAGTGCAGCACACAAGAATGATAACTTACTCTGCATTTTTTCCGTTTTTGCCCTTTGCTATTTTAGCTATCAGTATTCACATAGGTTTCAAGTCTGTAATCACTTCAGTCATAAGTTTTCATTACCAAAAGAAAGTAATCTGCTCTACTACACATCATTCTTCCAATGAGCAAACACATTCGGCGGGGGATGGCCATGTAAACATGCCTCTTATTCTGTTGGATACTGTTTACCATTTCAGTGATCCGATTGTTCGAAATTCTTCGTACAATGCTGTTATCTCTACGGGACCAACAGTCTGGGGACTGGAAAATGTGGCTGATATTAAGAAAGACGAAATACAAAACAGTGTTATAGTACATATGAAGAATAAAGCAGCAAGATACATTCTTATACAACAGATAAAACAGCTTCATGATAGCATGTTTTATTTAATGTATGCGAAGTTAAAGTTTATGCTACAGAAGGTATCCTTTTGCTATTATTATTAAATATTGGTTATCAAGAGCGTACCCTTATTCGTTTGTCAATATTGATTTTTTTCAAATTAGTATATAATTTGTGTAGGTCAAAGAAAAAAATCTTTAAAAGTTTTTGGTATATAAAGTGTATGTGTTACGATGATTAAAACTAAACTGTCAAATTTTAATTTAAAACAAGAGAGCCAAAATGGCCCTAGATCGCTCCCCTGCCAAACCAACTACAACCGAACAATGTCTTAGACAAGCATCCTGACCAAGTTTGATGACACTTGAGTCAAAAATGTTACCACTAGTGTATTAACAAGTTTTTTTCCATATTTAGGCAGTGTGACTTAGATTTTGATCCCAGGTGACCAATATTCAAACTTGATCATCAAAACAAACTTACAGACCAATTTCCAGGATATTTGGATAACAACATTTGCAACTAGAGTGTTCACAAGATTTTCTTTTTTAAGCTCCTGTGATCTAGTTTTTCATCAGAAATACCCATATTCGAACTCCTCCAAGCAATTAACAAGACAAGCATCCTGACCAAGTTTGATGACAATTGAGTCAAAAGGTTACCATTAAAGTATAAACAAGGGTTTTCGATAATTGGGCAGTGAGACCTATTTTTAGCCCCCGATGATCCATAATCGAATTTGACATAGAAGTCATCAAAACAACCTTCCTGATCAATTTTCAGGATTTTTGGATCAAAACTGCAGCCACTAGAGTGATAACAAGATGTTTCTATTTTAAGCCCCTCCCACCTAGTGTTTGACCGCAGACTACCCATATTCAAACTTGACCTTGAAATGATCCATACAACCTCCCTGACAAATTTGCAAAAAAATTGCAGCCCACTAGGGTGTTAACAAGATTGTTCTATGTTTAGACCCTGTGACCTAATTTTTGACCAGAGACGACCCATCTTTGAACTTGACCTAGAAATCATCAAAACAACCATCCTTACAAATTTCCAAATTGGATCAAAACTGAAGACACTAGATTGTTAACAACATTTTTCTTTGTTAAGCTCCTGTGTCCTTGTTTTTGACCGGAGATAATTCATATTCAAACTTGACCTAGAAATTATCGAAACAACCTTTCTGACTAACTTTTAGGATACTTTGACCAAAACTGCAGCGCCTAGAGTGTAAACAAGCTTTTCTTTTTTTACGTTCCTATGACCTTGTTTTTGACCAGAGGCAACCAATATTTGAACTTGACCTAGAAATCATCTGAGCTTCCTTCTTGACAAATTTCCAAAATATCTGGATTAAAACTGCAGCCACTAGAGTGCTAACAAGATTTTTCTATATTTAGCTCCTGTGACCTATTTTTTGACCGGAGATCACCCATATTCAAACTTGATCTAGAAATTATCAAAACAATCTTCCTCACCAATTTTCAGGATACTTGAATATATAACTGCAGCCACTAGAGTGTTTACAAGATAATTCTTAATTTTGACCACCCTGTGACCTGGTTTTTGACCGGAGACGACCCATGTTCGAACTTGACCTAGAAATCATAAAATCAACCTTTCTCACAAATTTCCAGACTATTTGGATCAAAATTGCGGCCACTATTACGTATACAAGATTTTTCTATTTTTAGCTACTGTGACCTAGTTTTTGACCGGAGACAACCCATATACGAACTTGACCTCGAAATTAACAAAACTAAATTAATAGGAAAATGTTGCTGTTTGAAAATCAAACTAATGCTTTGTGAACGTACCTTTGTTAGTTATGCCAGAATTTAAATGAATTTACTCTTTTATCTTAAAGATTGAACTATTAATAAAGAGATTGATGATAACTAGTATCATATTTAGAGACTACTATATCATATAGGATGAGATGAACTGTTATTTCGGTTTTTACATACAAATGCCTATAGAAGGTAGAATTTTGCATAATAATGACAAGTCATATAATAAGAGTTTTAGCTATTATATTAGATTTTCATCTATTTTTAGGTGAAGAATATGATTCTAGAAAAGAGATATATATTCCAAATAAAGGTAGGACTATCTAATATAAAATATTATCAGATTATGTTGATTTTCTGTATCGAGGAAAAGATATCTGATATATTATAACTTATTTCTCTTTGACAAATATTTTGAGTTTGTTAAATAACTTTTGGTATATGAAGAGTTCTTAATGGTGCAAGAAACGTTTATTACAATAAATGTTTTTTAGATTGTTAAAACAATAGTATGATATTTACAGCCTAAAATCACGCATTAAACCATCAAAGTGTTCAAGAGTTTACATTAAAAATTCTGAAAACTTGACCAAAAGTCCGGTTTTCAGAGGATTCCGGTGTCGCGTAATAATACCATAATCACACGGGCGTAATATTACCACGGTTTGTACATGTTTTTTTTAAATTTACCTGTGACTTTGTTTAATGACAAAGTGCTTTGAAAATTGGTATAAATCTTCAGCATAGAACTATTATTTCAGTGCATGTATTTGAATATTCTGACAGTATTTATTTTCTTCAGACTATATGCGTAAAATTGAGCTAAATCGCCAAATTTTGTATCTTTCATTGGGCATTTAAAAAAACTGCAAGGTTCTAAAAGTAGTAAATTCATGAATATAAATGCTTTTAAAATTTGCCAGGGATGTTAAACTTAAAATGGCCAATTTCTCCGAAAACTAAGTCAAATTACCCGAAAATTTTACCCGAAAGGGTACTACAAATGTAAAACTTGTCATTCATAACCATACACATTTATTCTATAGAATAAAGGTCCAATAACTTGTCCCATATTCTAATATTCACAATTCAATGATTGGTTGTAATCAACATTTGCCATAAATATAAATAACAGATTTAAAGCGGCATGTATCCTTCGGCCGTTTTTCAAAATTGCGGACAAATTAAGTACGTATGCGTCATTAAATTACATTAACTTTGATATCAAAATGTTACAAAACGTTTTCTTAACTCAACAAATCATTTAGACAAAAATGACAATTCAAATTAACAATATAACTCAACTTTTGCATTTAAGTGCTGCCAAAACTATGGTGTCTGGTTTCTGCTTTTTCGTTATTTTGTTTGGTTGTGTGTCACAGGGTGAGAAAAATGTGCAGTCTGACAGGGGCTCGAACGTGGGACCTTCGGAATACTGTATTGTGGCTCGACCGAGAGCTATCCGGCCTCTCTCACACCTTCTCCCCTAATAAGTGAACACTTCTGAACCGTGACACTCCCCTGCTATGTTGAAATTCATCCTTGAATTTCACAGAGTTACAGAGCAATGTAATTTAAGAGTGTCAGAATGAGAAACATTTTTTATTTTGTCGCACTTTTTTACCTTTTGTCAGTATTTTGTGAATACCGCGACAACACGTCAAATAAAAAAATGAGGGAGGGGAGACAATTTTTCCATGCGACAATAAAGCATTCATTTTGTTGACCCATATTTAGCGTAAATTTGGCGTTTTATCATACTGTCACCTGTACGTCCCACCGATGCCACTCTATTTTATTTCATTTTTTTTGTTTAAAAAAAATAATGTCGCATTCAAGGGGGTGTACAGAAAATAATGACAAAAAAGATGGAAATTAAAGTAAAGAAAACAACAAAACAAAAATATATATTGTGCAGCCTGATTGGGACACGAACTTAGGACCCTCAGAATACCATACCGCGGCTCTACCGACTGAGCTATGCGGCCTCTTCCTAAATAGTAAAGTTCTAAAGCTTGAGATACTTTTCTGCTATATTAAAATTCATCCTCAAATTTCACAGGTTACAAAGCAATGTGAATTTAACTCTGATCTTTACTCAGTCACAGCCCCAAGTTGTGCTCCAAATATCACAGGGTGAGAAGAATGAGCAGCATGACCAGAACTCGAACCTTGGACCCTCAGAATAGGTCCGTACCACAGCTCTTACCGACTGAGCTATCCAGGGGCTTACACATCTTCTCCCCTGAACCGCGACACATAAATATAATACTATATCCAGGACTTGCCTTTTTTTGAAAAAAAGTTAATATAAGGTAAAGGGGAAAGGTCTTGTTTATAATAGTGTCACCCCTACTGAAAGGACCAGCCATTTCTGACTTATGAGACACATTTTGCTTGCATACCATGTACCTCCAAACTCAATCATACCTCTATGCCAGGCGCCAGGCGTGTAGAAACTGGTTTCCATTCATTTTAACTACCTTGCGGCTCATGAAGCAGCCATTTCGGATCGAGCCCCATTTGAAACATCATCTTTCAATTAAGGCTCCTCGTGGGGCTCGAACCTTCAACCTCACGATAAGAAAGCAGATGCCTTAACCACTACGCCAATGGTACCAAATACATGTACACACTGAAATATGTATTATACCCCTTGTTGATAATTGACAAACCCCTCTGTTGTAAAATCCTGGATCAACATCATTCTGTTAACATTTAATTTCTATAATTCAATGGTTGTTTTCTATATAATTATACAGAAACATATGGTGTTTTCATTGTCACTCCACCAATATCACTTACATAAGTTAATCAAATTGTATATTTATATGCAACAAGATAAAAAATGTTAATAATTTTAGTCCAATTTGAATTATCACAAGAACCTTATGTCCTACTAATTGGTAATTTTATAACAGGGTAAGAAAAATGTGCAGCCTGACAAGGACTGAAACCCGGGACACTCAGAATACCTTACTACAACTCTACCGACTGAGCTATTAAGCAGCTTACACATCAACCCTAAAATTTCTAAGGGTAATACAGAGCTATGTGAATTGAACTCTGAGCTATATGCAGTCAAGGCAACACATTGGGCGCCAGTTATTATAAACAGGGTAAGAAAAATGTGCAACCAGACCGGGATTTGAACCGGGACCCTCAAAGTACCTTAACGTGGCTCAACCGACTGAGCTATTCGGCCACTTACACATTTTCTCCCCTAAACAGTGAACAATTATAAACCATGACATAATCCTATTAATCCAATTTATCTGATCATAATCCAATTAAATACAAATTCTACATGTATGAATCTAAAATGTTTAAGAAAAGATATGTTATCAATGAATAAATGCAAATGACGTAAATGGAAATCTTATCAAAGGGAGGTGATCTGTTGTTGAGTTGTTACATGATTTACATCTTGATCTTGTGATCCAAGGATCATGAGATACTTCAAGATCCCATCTTCACCATGATAAAATTTTCATGCTATCTAACTCTTACACTTTATCTAGATATTTTCTCTTCAAATAATGATTTAAGTGCCAATTAATGTGTTTTACTCTTTTATCATATACCAATTTGAAAATATTTTTCCAGGAAGTTGTGACTGTTATAAATGAAATAAATTTAACTAACAAAACTCAGATTTTTAACAAATCAAAGTCGTTAAAATTAATAATGTCTTATGAAGAAACCTTATAACACTATAATTTAAAAAAAAAAAAAAAAAAAAAAAAAAAAAAAAAAAAAAAACCAGTTCTTTCTTAATATATTTGCTGATGTTTTGAAATTTACTAAGTTATCTAAATAAATAAATTTATTAATTCATCTGGGTTTTCTTTACTGATTTAAAGTCACATGAATGGTTCAGTTTATTTTTTGAATCATTTAGCCACAGGCAAGCATAATGCCTCTTACTGATGGATACTTGCACTAAACTATTTTCTTATCAACAAACCAATTTTGATATTTACATTGAAAATATGACTCTCATCACCTACAGGTCAGTTGATTTATTTTCAATTAAATATATTATCAGTTTTCAAGCATCATGGCTTTGATTTGGCATAAATAGTATTTTAATTTCCCCTGAAAGCACAAATATTACTTTATTTAGAGGCCTGATGATCTTTATGATGAAATCTTAACTGAAAATCTAGGTTTAAAAGAATGAATATAAAATTCCTAGCCCCATCAACTAGAAAAACCAAAATTAAGGTATATAAAGCCAGTCAAAAACAATTCTATCCATATATTCATCATTATTGGACCTCAATCTATTTGATGAACTTCTTCAAACTGTAAATCTGTCATCTTATTCTATTCAATATATAAATATTAAAAGATATATTTCTATGTTTATATACAGCTAGAATAGTCTGTAATGACTAAGATAGACAGATAACAAACAATTTAGTACACAAGAGTTACATCCTTTAAATGAATAAAAAAATGAAACCCAAAAGAAATTGCCATTAACAGCAAAATTATAAACATTTGACTTATTTTGGCAGATTAACCAAATGAAATATTTTGAATCTTGAATCTATAAACAGTTATGTTGAAATATCTGAATTAAAGCAATGTAAATGTTCTGTTTGTTTTTATTAAATGCTGCAGATCAGGCGAATTAGAATGTAGTGGTGATAAATATGGGTAAAAAATTAATCAAATGTTTAAATGATATCATTTTCAAGGGATATTCTTCTGATATGATTTACTTTTGATAATGGGTCATTATCAATTCAAATGTTTCTTTGATTTCTATGCCCATGCATTATGTTATTAATAGATTAATGACATGCCTGCTAGATAGCTCAGTCAGTGCAGCCCACATTCATGTATAATATTCTGAGGATTCCAGGTTCGATTCCGGTCAAACACATGTATAATATTCTGAGGATCCCAGGTTCGATTCCGGTCAAGCGGCATATATTTCTTACCCTGTGATATTTGTTGCAAAATGTGATATATATATATATAGCTTATATAAGAAGTATACTCTGTTATTCATGAAATGAATTGTGAAAAAATTTCAACATGGTAGGTATGTCACAGTAAATGGTTCAATAACAAACCTTATATCTCAATTGGTAGAGCTGTGGAATGGTATTCAATGCATATCAGGTTTGAGCTCCAGTCAGGCCGCATATTTTCACCCTGTTACTTTTAGGGTTCAATATGAACCCTACGAAGGACTTTTTAGTTGCATTTACTTTTCAACCCTTTTGTCTTTTGTTATAACTTCTTTTTGCAATGAATTAAGTAATTTTACTATGCAACTCCTTGAATATAATTCAGAAAATTAGAAGTTTAACAACACATTGTGTGAAATATAAATTTCTAATTGGCTTTTGAAATATGTAGCTAATGGAATTTAGTATTTCGCATATAATTTATATCCGAACAAAGATAAATCAAAATCTTAAGCAAAACAGGAATAATTTAACAAAAGTTTCCCAATTCTTTAAGACATCTTTTATGAAAAGAAAAAAGGTAACGTTCACAGGACGCAGCCCGCCCCATCACAACCAACAACGAAGCAGGGCACCCAGAAGGTACCAAACCAAAACAACACGACCAATTTTTGTGTTCGTAAAATAATAAGACGTATCAGTTTTAAGTGACTCAAATTCAAATGTTATCGAAAGTATAATTAAATATAAAAATGGCAATGAATATGAGTCTGGGTACATCAGGTTTTAGCGCACAATTTACAAAGCTTTTCGAAAAGCCTTAAGTAACTGTGCTATTAGAGTAAATATCGATGCATATAATTCCCAAGTTAAACTCTAGATAAAATAACTTTTATTCCAAAAGAAAATAAGCTAAAACAATTCGTTACAAATTGGAGACGAAAGTGCAAAATACCGTCCACGTCACCTAGCACCGGCTTAAGCAGAATTCAACATTTAATCATGGTAATGGTGAAATTTTGCATTTACAAACATCCGCAGATGTATACATACTACGGTTAACTTGTCATAGAACATGCAATCTGACAGTTCCGTACAATCCATGAAAAGCGGCGTATGGTCCCCATGTAAATAAATAGAGAAAATAATTATCCCTAAAGAAGGTCCAACACTGCAAAATTGAAAATGTTGCAGGCTCGGTTTGATTGAGCCTGTTTGTGGACGTTACTGTCAAGTGCAAACTACAGCCCCAACTAAGGTGGTTCCAGTATTCCTAATTGAATACTGTATGATCACCCTTAGGATATGCTGCCTGCTTTTTTGATATTTGATTTCTTATCTGTGATATGCAGGCTTCAGATCTCCTTTCAAAATTCGATTTTATTTAGTTTCGCTTGTTTTCTCGTTTAGGGCAAAAGCATAATTCAATTTGGGGACCATACTCCGCCTTTCATAGAATGACATTACTGTGTCACATTAAAGGTTCCATGTTAACCACCGTATGAAAACATCAGCAGATGTTTCTAAATTTAAAATTAAACCACGTACGTGTTTAATGTTCAATTTTGCATAAAACGGTGCTAGGGGGCGTGGACTGTAACCTGTACTTTCTATTACCGTCAATGAACAGGCTCAATGAAACCGAGCCTGCAACATTTTCAATTTTGTTGTGTTGGACTTTCTTAAGGGATTCTGTTTTTCTCTAGATGAGAATTGAGTATTGCTCAAGCCGGTGCAAGAAGGCTCGAGGGATGTTGCACGTTTTCATAATCCATCATGTACAGACTCAATTAAAACGAGTCTGCAATTCTCTTGTTATTTTGTGGTGATTGGTGCTTCTTAGGGATCACTTTGTTCCGAGATTTTTATATTTCAAAACAGCGGGTGTCAAGTGCTGTGTGGCAGCTGTAGAACGTTGCCCCGCACTTCACCTCAGTGTTGTTATATACAGGCAGCATATCCTAAGGGTGAATGTACAGTATTCAAGTAGGAATACTGGAACCACCCAAATTGAAAAGGCCAAATACAAGAAATTAAAATACCATTTAAAATGTATACACAACAATAATGTCGTGCTGAACGATCTTTAAGACTTATCAACTTGTATATGCCCACATAAGACATTAATATAAACACAAAATTAAATGATGTTGACCTTTTGTGGCCTGCTTTTTAAATTTGTCTTTTGACGTCATATCTGTGATATGCAGGCTTCATAACCTCAGATCCCCTTTCAAAATTCCTTTTTATTTAGTTCCGTCCATTGTTTTCTTGTTTAGGACACACTTAAAAAGTCCAGTTTTCTTAGGACAATAAATTAATAAGGTAAGATTGAGAATTTGGAAACAAAGTGATTCCTTGGAAGCATTTATCACAAAAAATTACATACGAATTCTTCAGACGTTAATACGTCTTTTATAGATTTAAACATTTCTATCATTAACACTACTAAAGTAACTAAAATCTTCGATAAAAGAGATGATTTTGATTTTAATATTGTTAACTTTCCACATTTAGATGGGGATGTACCTAATGTTACATCACAAGGGGTGTATATTTCTCAATAAATTAGATTTGCTGGGGCGTGCAGTCGTGTTGATGATTTTAATGAACGCAATTTATTTATTACTAACAAACTTCTTAAACAAGGTTATCGCTATCATAAACTGCGTAAATATTTTACAAAGTTTTACCATCGTTATTCAGACTTAGTTTTAAAATTTAATTGTAATTTAAAAACTCTTTTACGACTAGGTATTAGCAAACCTGACTTCTATGGAGATATGGTTTACAAACTTAGTAGGATCATTGGTCCGAACGAAATAATCATAAAAATAGAAAATGCCAAATGATTCATATTTTTTAAATTTATGACTTCTTATAGAATTAAAAATTCTGTTACTACATTACTATTTAGTGTTGTATTAATGCGGTGGCATAGCATTTTCACAAATGCAATCTTATTTAGTTTTTAACGTGAACCGTTATTTATATCAATTTTTGTGAAACTTTAATTTTTCCCACAATATAATGAGTTTACTTGGTGAGTGAAGTTATTGGTCTCCGTGGTCAAATGAATGTTACTGTGATTGTCAACAATACAGGCATTTGTAGACTTTGCAACAACCCCGAGGAGATATTTCAATAGGGAGAAATGCCCTGGAAGAAATACTTCTCGTAGACTTAGGCCACCTATCGGTGCCAATCGCAAAGTTTATTTGTTCGTTCTTCCAACTTGTATTCACCCGTTTTCGAAATACATTATTTTTTAATATTAAAGATACTGTTAAGTTTGTGATTAATATTGGTACTGTGTGTATACCACACTTGCAAAAAATTATGTATGTATATAATTATGCAAATAAAACAATTTTCAAACATCGAAGAATATATTTAATGTGTACTGCAATTATTTATAAATTACATGCATTCATTTCTTTTTGGAAAAGTTAACTTACAATTTATAGAAATTAAACTTCTAATTACCTCCCTTTATTTACATGAAATGTTAAATTGGGTAATATCTATATAAATAATGCTTATTGGAACTTACAATGTTGACACATCTTAATTTGAGCATCATATTTTTGAAATAAAACCATGAAAAAATTGTGTTACAAGATCTTTAAATATTTCCGGTATTTTCTTTTGTTTTACCCTAATTCATATGTTTTATCTCGAAGTAAGTTTTTTTTATTTTTGTTCTCAAATCTTCACATATAATAACAAATGTTATAATTACGTCTGAAGTCATGTTATTTACGTGTGCCTTTTTCCCGCGCCTCTATGAAAAACATTCTAAAAATGCTGGGTTTACAACAAATATTTGCGTTATTATAAATAATTTATACAAATTACTAACGGGATATATGATAAAATATAGCCTTGCTGACATAAATATTGGTTATAAACTCCTTTATATCCAGCAAGCAACTTGTATTAATAATAATATAAATAAAAAATACGAAGTTGGATTATTATATAGTCATGCAATTTTGATTATTGCTTAGTCCATGGCGAGTGGAGCCATTGGTCCCCGTGGTCAAATAAATGCTTCTGTGATGGTCAGCAATACAGACATAGATATTGTAACAACCCTGAGGAGAAATTTAACGGGCAAAAATGCCTTGGAAGACATACATCTGGGAGACAGTGTTCGCCTGTCGGTGCCAATTGTGAAGGTTTTTTTATTTCCTTTTTGCACCTATTTCTAGGTTGTGAATTATTTATCGTGTTTGTAATCTCAATAGAAAAAAAACACAATAAGAAGAATGCCAGTTTAGTTCCATTATCTTAACATAATTACTTTTGTGATATAACATCTGAATTATAATTTATAGAAGATATAAAAAACGTAGTTTAATCCTGAATTTATTAATGAGTTGAATGTAATTGTATAAATAAACCTATGAAGAGCATAATGTTATGTTATGTTATTCAAAGAATTCAATAACTTTAGTAATGAAGCTTTATGAGTGTGATATTCTATTTGATATACAACCATAAGAACTATTTACCATGAAAAGAAAAAAAAAATCAATTGACGCGCTTTAACGGTAACAGTACCATTTTACTCTACTTCACGCTTTGCTTATTTATCGTTGATAATACAATCCGATCTTAAAATATATATGTTACAAAAAGTGTACCTTTGCAAACAAATTTCAAATAAAAAACTTATCATTGATTAAAGTAGATAGGTCTACAATTGGTTCATTTAGATATTTATAAAAACAACAAAAATGTATCAGTGCTGCTTGACAAAAAAATGTCGGAAAAAATAGTGAAGGATGAACATTTACATGAATAATAATATTTTGCTCTAGAACGTTTTTTATCAGCTATATATAAAATATCTCATCATGTATCTCACACTTGCCAACAATTTAAATGCATAATTCTTTCTTTGTTTATTATTTTGTCTAATAATGTCAAAATAAGTATTCATTGTATTAGATATACCATTATAGACCAATTTACTTTTATCTGAATTATCGCTTTATTTGAATCCACTTTTTTTTTTACTTTACGTTTGAATCTGGTATATCATCACAGTATAACTACAAAGATCACACTCATAAATAATCGAATGTCTACCGTTACAGTTTGTCATAAATATTATTTATCTATGAAATGATAGACACTACAAAATTACAAAGTGCATTAATTAAGTTTTGACAAAAATGAAGGTAGTCAAAGCAAGAGCTAACACAGAACCTTATTATATGTGTTGTGTTTTTACAGTTTATATTAATCCTGTGGAGCGTACTGTTTCTTCTAAAAAGATATCAGGTTCGAGAACAATTTGTTTTTAAAACCTTTTACAGCATGTGTTACGTTTGCTTGAAATACTTTCTATGTGCAATATAATCATAATTAGAATATCTAAATTAAATGCGACATTGTAGAAAGTAATGCACAGTCTCTATGTTTAAGTAGTTTTATTGTTTGTTTGCTAGGCATTTCCAAATTACTTAACAAAAAATTAACTTTTTTATTTCCAAACAGATGTAATATTAATATTTATTTTTGGATTATATATACAGATAGAAATGGCCTAAGCAATTGGATAGCTTGGAGTAAATGCTCCACTGAATGTGGCGAAGGATTAATGACAAGAAAACGAAAATGTAAGATGTCAGAATCAAAAATAAACGAAAATAATTGTAAAGAAGATGTAGTTGAAAGTCGTTCATGTACTGGCTTGGGAAACTGTCAAGGTGAGTTGATCATTTCAATGCTCTTTCGAACTTTAAAAATTTAGATACAAGTAATTACTTTTTTACAGTGTTTATTCGTATTGAAATGAATGTAAATTTAACACATGTTACAAACTTATATATATATAAATTGCTGTTTTTATATTTTCTGCTACACCAATTGGTAATTTCAGGACTTATTTGTTGTTAGTTCTAATTGTGTACCATTTTGTGCTATTTTAGTATGTTCACAAAAATTCAAGAAGTGCTATAGTATAATATCGAAAATAACAAACTGGAATCAGGCAAGACTAGAATGCTGGACAAGGAATATGTCGATGGTTTCTATGGCGTCGTTGTCCGAAATGCGATTTATCAAATACTTGTTACGTAAAAGGAGGCACATAGACGTTCCTCCATCAGCATATTTCAATGCTGAATTTTATGTTCACATTGGTTCGTACTCTACTCGAAATTATGTTTAATCTTGATAATTATATCTCCTACCTGATAACATACATATTGCTTCCAATGTAAACCCTTCTATCTCATCAAATAAAAAAAGTCGTGAATGCTTCCAGAAACTTAAACCTAATATGTCATTTTGATGCTTTCGCATAACAAAATGTAACATTTTCTTTCCTTTTACTTGACTTGAGTTGTTAAGCATGACTTCCTACAACGGATGTTTCTTATATACGAGTATACATTAATTTTTGTTCATTCTAACATGTTATTTAGTTCAACTTAACAGGAACAAATTAGAACAGGAAAATAAAAGAATTAATTTCACAAAGTTGTTCAAGGGCACTTAATTTGAATACTTTACAAAATAATAAATATGGTTTTGAGAATAATTATGATAAATGTCAACTTGATTATCAATGATTTTTTTTATCTTGTTATTGAATTCTCTTAGGATTGACAATAAGTTCCATGCCTGGCAATGAATTAGCTGTATGGGTAAATGGATTCATTGCAATCTTTACAGCATGGTATGATAATATTGTATAAAAAAATACTTTAATGTCTTAAGTTTTTAGCTCATCAGAGCCGACGGCTCAAGGTGAGCTATTAGTATCAAAGGTGGATACTCCGGCGTCCGTCGTCCGTCATCCGTCGTCATGCGTCAACAATCATCTTCTTCCCTGAAACCGCTGGACAGATTTACATCAAATTTGGTCTGTAGCATCCTTGTGACAGTCACACCTAAATTTGCTTATATGATTTCAATTGACCCCTTTTAGGGGTCAAGAGAGCTAAAAATAGAAAAACCTTTAGACATCTTCTTCTACAGAACCAATTTTATGAATGATCACCAAACTTTGTCTGTAGCATTTTAATGTAGTCTTTTATCAAATTTGCTCATATTAATGTGATTGGCCCCTTATAGGGGTCTCTAGACCTAAAAATAGAAAACCTTTAGACATCTTCTACAGAACCAATTGATAAATGATCACAAAACTAACTTTGTCTGTAGCATTCTTAGGTAGTCTTTTATCAAATTTGCTCATATTAATTTGATAGGCCCCTTTTAGAGGTCAAGGGAGCTAAAAATGAAATAAATCTTTAGACAGCTTTTTCTACAGAACTTACTAATGAATGATCACCAAACTTTGTTATTAGCATTCTTATAGTAAAATCTTTTATAAAAATTGCTCATATTAATTTGATTGGCCCCTTTTAGGGATTGCTAAAGCTAAGATACCCCAGACTATGGCATTTCTTTAAATTATAGTTTAATGAAAGGGGAACAACTCATGTTGAAATGTCAATGACCTGTTTGCTGATGAAATTATTTGAGGTCATGACCTCTTATGAAATAACTTGAGCACATTATACAGGATATATAAAGACTTAGTATCAAGCTTTATTTGGTTTCATTCATATTCACTTAATTACATCACTACATGCAGTGTTTTCTCTAGAGAGCGTTCTCTGCCTTTTTGACGCAGAACTTTTGCATTTGACGCGGTAATATACTAATATTATAGCCGTGCGTTTTCCGTGACACATATTTTTGCGAGCGTCGTAGTATATATTTTTCTATAAATAGCATGAATTTCATCAGCTGATCGGTCACATAATTTATCTTAGACGCTTTAGTGAATATAACACGTTAAAAGCGCTCAGACGCTTCAGATTGTGACGTCAATATCTGGGTAATCACAATGTCTGCTTCGAAAAAAAAAGCAGCGAAGATTGACTTTATTCTTCAATAAAGACAATGTTAACGTTGATGGGGCGACAGAATCTACCGTAAACAACTCTGCGCTTATACTAAATGAGGATCAATCGGCGAATGCTGAAACAACTGTAAAATCCAAGCAAAATGATAATGATCCAAAGCGAGTTTTTCGTACCGAGTGGCTTGAAAGTAATTTTTGGTTGCGATATGATGGTAAATGACTTGCACAGTTTGTATAACTGAAAATAAAGACAATCCATTCACATCGGGATGCACAAACTTTAGAGTTTTGTAGTACCGTATGGTACTGGTTACAGGAGTTGACGGAAGTTAATGGAAAGTTCGAAACTAGTGTGTAAGGCTTGACAGTTGGGCGCAATATTAATGTAATTTATAACTACAAGAAGAAGGCAATTCCTAGCTTGGCTACGATCCAGACGTGGAAGCTAAGTCGATTGTTTGTATTGTCAATCCCTTTATAATGAATCGCGACGGTTCTATATTGGTGGCAGCGGTATTTTTAATGAATTCCGTTCCGAAAGATAGACGCTACCAAAGCTCCATAATTTTACAGATTGGGCACGAATTTGCCCTCAAATAAAAAAAATTATTGTCCCATACTCACAAAAGTAATAAAGAAAAAATGTTCCATCAAAATTAACCCTGCTGTACTGGTCATTTATCAGGTCTAGGATTTCATGATATTTATTGACTGTCCGTAAATTTATGGATAGTATAGAAATTTAAAGATTTTTCAATCCATAAATTTAAAAATCTATATTTAATGTGAACTTTGCTGTTTTTAGTTTTACACTAAAATCCGCAGCTTCTGACTAGTTGTTTATATTTACAAAGGTAATGTGGTGAGTTTCATCTTTGTATGATGATTTTGAAATATTTGATAAAAGTGAAAATTGAAAGTCATCATATTGTTTTGAATCTTACCATAAATAGTGTTACATTTAATCTTAAAGTATGTAACCTTTTTAATTTTAACCTGTGGTTTTGTATTTTAATGCAACTTCTTCTATATTCTTACTTGATGTCTGTAAATTTACAGATACAAAAATCTGTAAAATTATGGATCGTCCAAAAATTTACAGACTGTCCGTAAATATCATGAAATCCTAGACCTGTTTATTCTGCATTATTTTATTCTACATAGTCTCATGGGAACACACTTGCAACATAGATATTTTTAACAAAGCCTCCAAAATATTAGGGCAAAATATTTCAATAACTAGAAGGGCAAGTAAAAGTTGAGCCGGACTAGTCTTTCAGCAAGTTCATTTGAAAAATTACACTGAAAACAATTGTTTTTGGTGAGCGACTCAGGGCCATCATGGCCCTCTTGTTTTTTCTTTTTACAAGCAAGAAAATAATAAGTAATAAACAAACACTTATATTATGTATTTAAGCTGACATCCGTTTCAGCATCTCTTTTTCATTACAATTCTTATGGGTTAAAATTGGTTTAACAATTAATAAACATGGCGGCATTGCCGTGTGGAAACGTAAGCTCTAAGGATTGTTGGCTCGTTGGTGTCAGAAACAAACTGTTATTTTATAGCACGACAATTGTGTACTTCGCGTTGTGTCTAGTGGAATTTGTTACAACAGCACAAGTTTTGATAGAACACTAATTCAAATCAACTTCTAAACAGTTTTTATTTCTCGGTTAAATAGTCCCTTATTCCGCGATTACAAATAAATGTAAATCAACAAAATAGCTCACCGTTTATTAATTATAAAATGCGAACAGAAAAATAAGTCAAAAAGTATCAAAGCCGCCCTGACGCTGAATTGGCAAACTTGAACTAGAACAGTTACACCCAGGATGCGCACTTTGAAGAAGCGCTAGCCTATTTTATGGAGTTCAGTTAATTATGCAGGTCATCGGGGTTAATTAATCATGCAATCAACTTTTGCGGGGTTAATTAATCATGCAATCAACTTTTGACCAATCGGATCGGTTTGACCTATTTACGCACGTCTCGTGAGCAAAAACCCCGGCCAAACCTATAAAATATCCCATATTTAGAAATGACCCCGAACTTTTGTGCAAAATAATGCTGACTGTATTGCTTCCTGGTCATCAGTCGTGCAGCAGGCGGAAATACAACAAACCTCCCGGCCGCAATAAGTCACAAATAACTTACATGTATGAAATATGCGCATTTGCATGACCAGTTCAACTGTCCGAATATTGACCTGGCTAGTACTTATAGCAAACATGTATATACATGAGGCATACCGTTATAGTGTTATAATTTCAATGATGAATATACTTCACACTTCTTGCTTAATACTTGTTGTTTCCAGGAATTGCAATGAGCTTATAACTTTATATACACTCGACCTTTAATAAATGCCGTATAAACTAACATGGCTTTGCTTGATGGATATTTATGTTTTTTCTTGTTAAAGGAACTTGAAGATAATGACAACGGGAAAGTGCAGCCGGATGAATTTCAAGCTTTTCTATGAAAACAATACATGGGAACGTGAAGACTGTATTCATAAATTGGCAGAATATGTTATGTGTGAAAGTAAAGAAGAAGGTACAGACAGCGGTAAGCAAAAAATAAAATCAGAAGGTTCAGTGTGAGCTATTAGTATAATACGGGGATACGCCGGCGTTCGTTGTCAGTAATCATGCGTCAACAATCATCTTCTTCTTTGAAACTGATCGGCAGATTTACCTCGAATTTGGTCTGTAGCGTTCTTGTGACAGTCACACTTAAATTTGCTCAGTTCATGTCATTTGGCCCCTTTTAAGGATCAACAGAGCTAAAACTAGAAAAAAACTTAAAACATCTTCTACTACTAAATCAAATGACGGATGATCACCAAAATTTTTCTGTAGCGTTTTATCAAATTTGCTCATTTTAATTTGATAAGCCCCTTTTAGGGGTCTCTAGAGATAAAAAAGAAACAATCTTTAGACATCTTCTACAGAACTAATTGATGGATGATTAACAAATTTTGTCTGCAGCATTCTTAGGTAGTCTTTTATCAAGTTTGCTCATATTATTAATAATTTGATTGGGCCCCTTTTAGGAGCCGCTTAAGCTAAAAATAGAAAAAAAAACATTTGAATATCTTCTCCTACTAAAATAATTGCTGGATGATTACCAAACTTTCTATGTAGCAAACTTTCTATTACCAAACTTTTGTCTGTAGCATTCTTAGGTAGTGTTTTATCGAGTTTGCTCATATTAATTTGATTGGCCCCTTATAGGTGCCGCTTAAGCGAAAACTAGAAAAATCTTGAAAAATCTCCTTCTACAGAACTAATTGATGGATGATCACCAAATTTTGTCTGTAGCATTCTTAGGTAGACTTTTATCAAGTTTGCTCATTTTATTAAATAATTTGATTGGTTCCTTCTAGGGGACGTTTAATCTATAAAAAGAAATAAAAACCTTTGAACAACTTTTCCTACTGAAATAAATGATGGATTATCACCAAACTTTGTCTGTGACATTCATAGGTATCAAGTATTTAGTGGCCGCTAAAGCTAAAATAGAAATACATTTAAACGTCTCTTTTTACAGAACTAATTGATGGATGTTCACCAATTTGTGTCTGTAGTATTCTTAGGTTGTCTTTTATCAAGTTTGCTCATATTAATTTGATTGGCCCTATTAGGGGCAGCTTAGGCTATAAATAGAAAGCATTTGAACATCATCGCCTACTGAAATAATTGATGATCACCAAACTTTGTCTGTAGCATTCCTAGGTAGTCTTTCATCAAGTTTGCTCAAATTTATTAGATTGGCCCCTTTAAGCTTAAGCTTAAATTCCTTGGGCCATAGCATTTCTACAAAATTATAGTTTAAAGATATGCTGTGCTCAAATTTAATATTAGAAAATATTGACAATGGATACACAGTCTCTTTATAAGTATAAAGTAAACGTATTTTGACTTCACACAAAGTAGTGTTTCAAACTCTTTACACAATAGGTGGTCATAGAATGAATATATAGTGTCATTAAAATAATTGCCTGTTTTTTTTATTGAAAAGATCAACTTTACTTGACAGCTTCCCTTACATAGTTTATTCATTCTTTAATCCGAATAAGACATATTCAGTAAGAATTTATAGATATTGTATATAAAAATTCTATTTCTGGTACTATTTAGTGTTCCAAAGTGCAAGGTAACAATAAAATAATGTATAAATATCTTTCAACTCTAGAATATGGATAGTATATTGCATTATTGAAGGGTAAGTTGTAGGCCAGTGTAAGGAATATTCCCCAGGAAATAAAATTAGGCATAAAGAAAGGTTATATTTGTTTCATGTACCTTACTAACAAAGATGAGTTTGTATGCTCAATAATTATTATCTTTATTAAATTTTGTTAAATATTGTTGTATTTTTTCATATTTTGTTGAATTGGATTCAAACTTAGACATAAAACATTTCAATAAATTTTGGAACATACTGTTAAACCTGAAGGTTCATGTGCATAATTGAATTTGGTATCAGTTGAGCTGTTACGGATATTTTTGAAACAATTTCACCTACATTCTCGGTGTTTCATGTACATACTTGAAATTTTGACCAGGTTGCAAATTGAATTAAAATATCAACATACTATTTTTGATATAATTATATGATATTGTTTGACCTAGTTTCTCGTTTTTTTGATGTACCTACTTGAATTATGGACAAGGTGTTTAGTTTCTGATCCTGAATTGAATTTCGGTATGAACTGGCCTACTTTTGATATTTTTGATATCGCTTAATCTGTTTTTATCTTTTATGTACAGTCAAGGGTGTAATTTGTGTTATTTGTTATTGAATTTGAATTGAATTTTAATATCAGCTATCCTACTTTTAATATCATTGACAATATTTGACATACTTTCTTGTTTTTTGACATATAGACTTTAAATTTGGAGCAGGGGTGTAATTTCTGTTTGATATCAACAGACCTTCTTTTGATATTTTTATATTGCTTGAACTACTTTCTTGATTTTTTGATGTACAGACTTGAACTTTGGACCGTGAGTGTAATTTCTGATGCCATATTAATTTTGATATCAGCTGACCTACTTTTGATATTATTGATATCAGCTAACTTTCTTGCTTGCTTTTTTGACATACAGACATTGAATTTGGATCATGGGTGCAAGTTCTGATTTCAAATCAATTTTTTTTATAAAATCTGATCTATTTTTTGATATCATTTGACCTTCTTTCTTGCTTTTTGCCGAACAGACATGAAATTTAGACCAAGGGTGTAATTTCTGATGCTGATTTTAATTTTGATATCAGCTGGCCTACATTTGATATTTTTTACTTTTTTACCTATTGTCTTTTTTGAAGTACAGTACTGTTATGTTACCATATAGAATGTATAAAAAATATGTTGTCCCAAACTGTAAACTTCAAACATATACACCCAACATAGTTTGCATATGATATTTTGTGTATTCATTCACAAAAGTTATAAAAAAGATTGTCCCACCAAATTTAACCCTGCTCTTTTGGTCATTTATTCTGTATTTATTCTTTATAATCTCATAGTAACACAATTGCAACATAGATATTTTTAACAAAGCCTTTCCAAAATATTTGGGCAACATATTTCAATTTATATAGTGGATAATGAAATGATGGGTTAGATGAGTGATCTAGGGCCATCTTAGTGGCCCTATTGTTTATTATGAAGGAAAACATTCAGTGTTGTGAAAATATATTACTAGAGGGGCACGTTAAAGTTGAGCTGAACTTGTCGAAAGAGCTGGACTTGCCTTTCAGCAAGTTTATTTGAATAATAATTTCCAACACTGAAAAGCAGTCGTTTCTGGTGAGCGACTCAGGGCCATCATGACCCTCTTGTTTCATTACTTGTTAGTATTTGCAGCAACTTCTGAGATTCGTTTATGTAAACGAAGCATAAATTGTTAAAAAATATTTTAATCATCTAACTACCCCCTTTCTTGAACTGTTACAGTTATTTGTTAAACTTATTAAGAAAATCGTAATGATTGATTTTCCTTCCCATTACCGAAAAATTTTAATTTTGTACAACTTACACATTGAAATGGCTTTGATAAATTAACTTAGGTGTAGCAAATATTTTAATACATTTTCATCCACAAAAGCACATTTTATCCTTATAACTGTTATTTAACAAAACAATGAAATATCATATATAAAAAATGTATAGAAATTACCATATTGCAGTTCTGGTCAAGTCCATACATACCTTCCGTGACACTGAGCTTGTTATGATCCCTGAGCAGATACCGGCACAAGATTATACCGGCAATGTCAGTGTACAAATAACTGGTGCAAGATGCGATTATAATATGTCATGCACATACTTATTCGCCAAAAATAAAATTGCATGCCAATCTGAAGGAGTGTGGGCGGAATGCAGTATCAATCGTAGGTCCTACAATGGTTGTTTCTATGTAGATTATAGTGTGGAGAAAGTATAAATGGTTACATTTAAAATTTTGAAAAGGATGAAATGACTCATATTTCAGGAAATGCATACGTAACTATGTTCAATAGACAAGTAAATATAATTCTACAATTTGGATCTAAAATGTTTCAGTCACAAAATACAGCTGTTCCTTCGTAAAATCACGTAGTTTGTCCTGTGAAATCACAGAACTTGTCCTATAAGTAAACTTCTTAGTCCAATGATACTGCTTTTCACATGAACATGTAAGCAATATTCCATGCTGACATTGCAAGACTCTAATCAAGCGCATTAAACCGTTTACCAAGATTAATACCGTCAAATTGAGGAGAGGAAACAATCTCATGTCAAATTAAAGGATTAAGTCTGGTTCAATATCTTTAATTTTATCGTCGCCATTGTTCGAGACATACGAAACATTAAATGTTAATACAAAATGCCGTTTGCTTATCAA
Source organism: Ruditapes philippinarum (assembly GCF_026571515.1). Classification (NCBI taxonomy): domain Eukaryota; kingdom Metazoa; phylum Mollusca; class Bivalvia; order Venerida; family Veneridae; genus Ruditapes; species Ruditapes philippinarum. The sequence goes on from NW_026866863.1 coordinate 47,316, forward strand.
TAATATAATTAAAGCATGTTTAGAAGCTTCCTATAATGAATCTCTATAGACTTAGATATTTTTTTCTTATCCAACCGTATTTACGTATTCCATTACTTTGAAAATTTCAAAGGCTGGTCATAAGTGTTCAGGTTATTTTCAAAATGTTTCATTTTAGTGCCTGCAAAGACTGATTCGAATGTTACATATGAAAAGTACCTGGGTACTCTCAGCGTAACATTCTCAGGCAAAGTGTGTCAAAGATGGGACCGAACCATTCCACAACAACACATGCTTGACGGCAACATGTTTAAAGTAGGTCCAATTTATGAATAGATAGATACTCACGAACACTTTATTCCATTCAATTATGACATCCATGCTCATTTCAATTTACAATTTCAGTTGTACATTTTCTTATACAATGTAAGAATAACCTGTATTGTAAAAATATACATTTCACTGATTACTGAGAACAGGTATGAATTGACTTTTTATTATCAGTTTAAATATGAGTTTATTGTTTATCTTTCTGAATATTATTTACATGTATTTCTATGTGTTGAGTGTTGTTGCGCATGGAATATAGTAATAATCTTAGTTTTGCAAAGAAAAAGCAAAAAAAATCCAATTCGGATGTGTTGGCGTTGTTGTTGATTAATATTGTTGTTAAGATTTTGTTTTTGGATATTGACATAAATACTGAAATTCATATAATATTGAAACTGTAATAGTTGACGCGTCGTTATAAGCCCATTTTCATGTTTACAATTAATGGAGATTCATTCCACCAATCAATTTAAAATTATACTCCCTTTCCTTTTTTGTTTGAATTATTATGAGCCCATTTTCATGTTTACCATTAATGGAGATTCATTCCACCAATCAATTTAAAATTATACTCCCTTTCCTTTTTTGTTTGAATTATTCTGTCCGGCATAAAAATAGTTGAACGGGCTGCTCCTCGGACAGCTAATGTTTTAATCTTGTTTCGGCAAATAAAAATGCTCATATGTCAATCCGTTACACCTGTATCTTTATATATTGCCATTTTGTTATGTATACTTGTTTGCGTAAGGTAATGACTCAAATATTGAAATTATCAATTTAATTATTCTTTTCTCTCTTTGGAATGTTTCCCATTATGTAGTACACCAATATTGAAATAATGAAAGAATTTCTAAACAAGCTTTCAGCTATCTAATTCACATTTTAATGCATTTGATCGATTTTAGTATTTGTGTGCGTGCGTATGTGCGTGTGTTTAGACGTGAATTTTAGTCGTTTTATTATTTAGAAAAAAGTAATCACATATGTAAGTTATACTGTTTTTTACCCAGGGAGAAGGTATATCTGACGCAGCTAATTATTGCAGAGACCCTTGGGATACAGGTCATCTTTGGTGCTTCACAACAGAATTTAATACACTATTAGAGCCCTGTTTATTACAAGGTAGAAATTGGTTTAAATGTAATCAAAGAAACACTGAATATTGTGGTCGAATTTTAAAGTTTTGAAAAAAAAAAGTTTTCTTTTTTTTCTAAAAATCTATTTCATGAAATGAAAAAGATAGTTCGCTAACATTGGATTCTTACTCCTCGGAAAATAAGATTATTAATTCCTATATCATTTTCACACCTGGATAAAGAAATCGAGGATCTAAATTTCAAAATAGTAAATTGCTTCACTTTTTCGTACAAGTTAAACATGTAGCTGGTAAAATAATACAAGAAATTCCAACTTTATTTACCTGTTTTTGAACCTTCATTTTGTTAGGTTTTATTTGTTTAACTGTCTTTGGAAACTGGCACGTGTTTTGAAATATACTTAGATTAATTAACTTTTCCCTCATTGCGTTTGATTTGAAGAAAAAGAAAATATTATTCTTTCATGTGAGGAAGCTATTCAGCTCTCTATTCTTGCCTGACAAGGTTAGCTGAGGTAGTAAAGCTGGAAAGTCGCTATATGACCTATACTATGTTGGTGCGAAGTAAAACCCAAAGAATATTTACCAACTATTGTCTAAACTTTACAACTGGAACGTAGATTTGTTTATCTAAAAATAATAAATATGCAAAAGTTATTTTGCAGTAAATTTGACTTTAATTATTAGGCCTGAATGCTACGATTTGCATTTGGTAACTAATATTTCTTTACTTCATAACTGACAGATATCAAAACTGAACGTATTTGTGTTAAAAATATAAAATATACGGGAAAAAGAAATACAACGATAACTGGAAAGCAATGCATAAGCTGGAACAAACTGAATCGTAAAACATCTTTATTTTCCACCGCTGATCTTGGTACATCATTCAACTATTGTCGCGATCCTTCAAATATAGGTTTCAATTGGTGCTATGTAGCGGTATCAAACTATACTGAACAATGGGAACCATGCCAAACAGAAGGTGACCGAAATTAGTATTCTTCAATTACTTGAACTTCTATTATCGTCTTTGTTTCCAGAATTTTATCTCTTCAGATATCAAGAAGATATAGCCACGTATCTGCAGATGCTCATTTGTAGATAAGAAAGTTTTTTTGTTGTACAAAATTAGGATTAAGAAATAGTTTGTAACTGATTAGATGTGTATCTTTATTTGATTGTCTTAATTTTCTCTTTATAGCTTTTTGTTAGTCATAGGTTTTATTCAGTTTTGCAACGATTAAAAGAAATAAATAAGACCATATGTCGCGCACTCGACACGAACAATACTCAAGGTCATGCAATAATATATTTTACATAAACAATTACAATTTCTGCTAAAGTGCTGTTTGTCTTTTCCAGAAAGTGAGATAAACATTAATGAAACCACCTTTCACATGAAGGACAACCTATTCATTTGCGACAATGGTAAATTGCTCCCAAATAGTTTTCGATGTAATAGAAGATTGGACTGTAATGATGGCAAAGATGAAATCAATTGTACTTTTTTTGGTAAATAGATATTGTGTTAATCTCATTACATAACTTAATAGGATTTTATCTTATTTTTTGCGGGTTTTTTAAAGTATACTCTATATTTATCAAAAAGGCAAATATGTTACAATGTTAATTATTCTTACAGATGTTATACCTGTTAAAATTATTGTATACATAACATTCACTCGTTCAGATGAAACATATATTTCTTAAAGAGTCTTCCTTATGAATTGTAGTTTGTTTGCCTTCAGCATCTGCAGGGCCTTATGGCCAAAGTATATTTTTAAGATAACGTAATTAGAGACTCCTTTACAAAAAAAATGTGTTGGTCCTGAAATGCCGATGGCTAATTGTAATATTAAGAGAGTAAAAGAATATCAAGTTTTTTGTTTAATTTGTCTACATCATCATCAACCACATCATCGGTCTCAAGTAAGTTTTTCTTCTTCTCAAATATCGGTAAGCTTGTTTAAATGACATGAAGCGTGTCTCTGACTGCCTCTATATCATTAACAAAACATCTAAAATTTGCAACCTATAGTTTTTGGATATTGATGTGTTCACTGGATCAAGTATATTAAAAAGAAAAGGAATAACATGCTCCAAAGTTGGAAAATGGAGCATGGTCAGCATATGTAGCTGTTGCACATTGGGTTTTGCTTGTGAAATTCAGTATTTATAGAGTTATCTCCCCTGATGTAGTAACAAATTGCAAATCTTTTAACTTTTGTCTCGCATAGTCAAAAAAGTATTTGCCTTGGGGCCGTGAAACGTTATAGAAATTTTGAAAACATATTGCTAAAATTAATAATTAATGTTTGTCTGAATGGACTTAATTACTTAAAGTGTTTGTGATGAAACCAATACGATTTTTGAAATATTAATTTTAAGTAATAGAATTTGTTTAATTATCACAACAATTATATTAAAAAACTAATTCCTATACATTGATTAAAGCCTTATAAACAATACTCTGTATCAAGACTAAGACAAGAATAGACTAAATGATTTTAAATTTTGTATAAGTTTTACCCTTTATATTCCTTTAACTTCAGTTCATCCAATGGCAGATAAAAATTTTGGAAAAAAATAACTCAAGACGATTTGAAATTGGATCTTTCTTTCGATGTAGATCAAATGAATATATTTCTGTAATCGCTACATGCGATGGAGTGATAGACTGTTTTGATGCATCAGATGAATTAGAATGTACCGAAAACAAAAATGGTATGATGCATATTATCAGTTTAACTGCTACGTTATAAGTAAAACATGGATGCATAGCCTTCAACGGCATTATATTAGGTCCAAAATTGACCAGCATAAGTACGTAGTATTCAAACAAGAAGATTATTCATAAATATTTTTATCAAAATCAGAATGAAACAGCATGAAATGAAACATGAAACAATGAGTAATATGCATAATATGCTCAATGTGTCTGGGACAGTAACCACACGGTCACGGATGCCCTATCCGTGCATTAATAAAATATATTTCTGCAAGCCTAAATTTTTTTTTAATTAAATTTTAGAAGGTAATACTTGCTCTAAACATCAGTTCCAATGTGACGATGGTGATTGTATACATATCAGTCAAGTTTGTAACTTCAAGAAAGATTGTATCGACGGGTCTGATGAAAATTGCGGTATGTGTTCTTAATGAGGTCATACAAGTTTCAATTAACTTATTTTATCTCTTTACTTTAAATCTTATAGCAAATGATATTTTGAAATCAACTTTATTAAAAAAATTCTTAGCTAATAATTGGTGCAGTGCTTTTTTCAAATCCAGCGGAGTCGCACACACAGTTGCTCCTGTATTAATGTGTGCATTTTTATGTGGGTGCATATAGCGTTGCACTTGTCCGTCCGTCCGTCAGTCCGTACGTCCCGAAATCTTGTGAACGCAACTCCTCTTAAACCGTATGGCAGATTTTGCTTAAACTTACAGGAATGAACAACCTTATTGTGTAGATGGTAGTACAGGAAGGAATTTTTGCTGCGACCAAATTTAACATAATTATGGCCCTTTCTTGATATTTTCACTATTATACTATGTAGAAATTTTGTGAACTCAACTCCTCTTAAACCGGATGGCAGATTTTGCTTAAACTTACAAGGATGAACAACCTTAATGTGTAGATGGTAGTAAAGGAAGGAATTTTCGCTGCGACCAAATTTAAGAGAATTATAGCCCTTTGTTAATTTTTTCACTATATACTATGTAGAATTTTTTGAATTCAACTCCTCTTAAACCGGATGACAGATTTTGCTTAAACTTACAGGGATGGACAACCTTAATGTGTAGATTGCAGTAAAGGAAGGAATTTTTGCTGCAACCAAATTTAACAGAATTATGGCCCTTTGTTGATTTTTTCATTATATATTATGTAGAAATTTTGTGAACGCAACTCCTCTTAAACCGGATGGCAGATTTTGCTTAAGCTTCCAGGGATGAACAACCTTAAGGTGTAGATGGTAGTAAAGGAAGGAATTTTTGCTGCGACCAAATTTAACAGAATTATGGCCCTTTGTTGATTTTTAGTTTTCAACTTGTGGCACATGTAGTCCAAAAAATGTTTGACCTAGAGTCATAAGATTGACAGAACAGTGGCGTGTAGGGGCATCCGTGTCCTATGGACACATTTCTAGTTATGCCCCCACAATGTGGGAGCATATAGCGTTGCACTTGTCCGTCCGTCCGTCCGTCAGTCAGTCCGTCCGTACGTCCCGAAATCTTGTGAACGCAACTCCTCTTAAACCGGTTGGCAGATTTTGCTTAAACTTACAGGAATGAACAACCTTAATGTGTAGATGGTAGTAAAGGAAGGAATTTTCGCTGCGACCAAATTTAAGAGAATTATGGCCCTTTGTTGATTTTTTCACTAGATACAATGTAGAAATTTTGTGAACGCAACTCCTCTTAAACCGTATGGCAGATTTTGCTTAAACTTACTGGGATGAACAACCTTAATGTGTAGATGGTAGTAAAGGAAGGAATTTTTGCTGCGACCAAATTTAACAGAATTATGGCCCTTTGTTGATTTTTTCACTATATACTATGTAGAAATTTTGTGAACGCAACTCCTCTTAAACCGGATGGCAGATTTTGCTTAAACTTACAAGGATGAACAACCTTTAGGTGTAGATGGTAGTAAAGGAAGGAATTTTTGCTGCGACCAAATTTAACAGAATTATGGCCCTTTGTTGATTTTTTTCACTATATACTATGTAGAAATTTTGTAAATGCAACTCCTTTTAAACCGGATGGCAGATTTTGCTTAAACATCCAGGGATGAACAACCTTAATGTGTAGATGGTAGTAAAGAAAGGAATTTTTGCTGCAACCAAATTTAACAAAATTATGGCCCTTTTTTATTTTTTCATTATATATTATGTTGAAATTTTGTGAATGCAACACCTCTTAAACCGGATGGCAGATTTTGCTTAAACTTCCAGGGATTAACAACCTTAATGTGTAGATGGTAGTAAAAGAAGGAATTTTTGCTGCGACCAAATTTAACAGAATTATGGCCCTTTGTTGATTTTTAGTTTTCAACTTGTGGCACATGTAGTCCAAAAAATATTTGACCTAGAGTCATAAGATTGACAGAACAGTGGTGTGTGGGGGCATCCGTGTCCTATGGACACATTTCTAGTTTCTATTTAAGAGCACCAATTGATTTATTTAAGAATTTACTCATTTTATTATCTAAGGCCTTATAACCGAAATGGGCTCCGCAAATACGTATAATATATTTGCATTTGTGAGTATAATATAACACATACATTTGACGCTCAATTTAAGAACAAATGTACACTTTCTCTGTTTGATAAATAGATAATGAACAGTGTTCGTATTTTACGGAATACAAATGCGGTAATGGACTATGCATTCCATTGACACAGCGCTGCGATGCAGTTCAACATTGTGAAGACGGATCAGATGAAGAAGCTTGTGGTTCGTTATATCTATATGAAATTGATAAAATTTTATTGTGACATCTTACCGGTGATGATATTTATGAAACAATATACATTCATGATTTCATCATAATATATATATTGATATATATTAAGGAAAAATATACCATTGCCAATCAAGATGAATCATAATGTAAGTTTCATTAAGTCAACTAAAATATTTTCATAACCCATTAGCAGATATATACGCCTTTTTACGCCTTGTCCACCCCCTTTTGATTTGTCTCAAATGGTGAAAAATGCCTTTTTTAGGCCCCCATCACTTGTTTTTATTTGAGAAAAGTGACACTTTTTCCGGCGCCGTCCCCTTTCAAAAGACACATCAAGGGGTTGCCAGATGGAGGATCGGCCCCCTTCTGTTTTGGGGGATTGAAGTGGGCGGCAGCCCTTCTCATTGCCAAGAAAATTGTGAACTTGTGGGAGGCTAAAAATGACTCCAGGTCGATCGTAAGGTAACGTGTAACCTAAGCTGAAAAGCCTTTGACACTATCTCAGGAAGTTTAATGAGTTTTGCCATTTTTTAAATGTCCCCTCGTTGCAATGGTAGCAGGAATTTAAAACTGAGCATGTTGTTACAAAGGCACTGGTCCAGTGAACATTTGTGCCAAATTTGATAAGTATTGGATCTGTTTTTATAGTTTTATAGCTATTAGAACTTGTAACGGGAGACTTTTTAATTAAAACAGCCATTTTTCCCAAAATGCTTATGCGGTAATGGGTTAAATGAATTGATATTCACCAGCCGGATAAATTTTACAATGCTCTGCTTTTATATTCTTTAAATTTAAATGGAGAATCCTACCAATTTTTCATAGATATATGTCAACATAACCTCGCCTTTCATTGTGACTTTGGAAGATGTATACCTGTAAGGTTAATTTGTGACGAGTATCAACATTGTGAAGACGGCACAGACGAAACTGATTGTGCCAACACAGTATTTGATTCTTGCCAAGATGTCTGGGAAAGTGGATATAGACAATCTGGATATTATGACGTTATGGGTTAGTTCAATGATATAGAAATTAAGTATTACTGTGTACAAATTTGCAAAATTAAGACTGAAAAAAAAAAAAACACTTTACAGTAATGTGTGCATTGATTTTAGAAAGTTCTTGTATAGGTTAAATCAACAAAATTGAGAAGACTTTGTTTTTGAGACGTTTTTTGTAGTACAATTGTAGTACAATTTAGTTTTTAGTTTTTTTTTCAATGATGATTAATATATATGCAGATACATTTCAAAAGACCTGTCTGTAAACCTTTAAAGAATATAAATATTTGTTTTGACATTTTACAGATAACCAAAGAAAGCTTCAGTTTTATTTGATGAAATGGACAATAACACAATCAAAACTGTTTTGAATTATGATATTTCGTTACGTGTTATTATCATCTTTTTTTTGAAATATATCGTTTTGAAATTTACGACAATCCAACAACATCGCGTGAAACAAACACGAATTTCGTACTTTATAACAAAGTTGATACAAGCTGTATTCTACAGGTATGTACATGGTAATATTTTTGGCCAGCTGAAAAATAATTTTCTTAACCAGGTGTTATATTTAACTAGAACTATCCCCGAAGGCGATTCATGCCCCCAACAATGACCTTGACAGAAATTGGAATAACTTTCATAGCAAAATATGTTTATTATATTGATTGAAATTGACACTGTACAAAATAAATGATAGTATTTATTCAGTTAAAGTGTTTTCAGTACTGATATTTTTAACTGACAAACACAATAGCTTTCTACATTTTCCTTAAAATTAAATAAATCATAAAATGTTACTTTAATTATTTGTAAAGTTTCAAGTCAATATAACTTTACACTATTCCATTCAATTAAAATTTCTTACAAGAGTCAATGCCAGATAGGGGATGGTAATTCTGTCAAAGTATATATCAATTTTATAAATAGATCTAAATAAAAATATAATGACAAAAAAAAATCCAAATGTTCTTATTTGACCTTAAAGGTCAAGATCATATTTGAATCATCCGACATCGATTGTGTAAGAAGTGTTGTTTTCACCAAAAAGGTATCACATTGATAGCTAATAACAAAGCTTTGAGAATTCAAGCTAAGTTCAAAAATGTGATTTTGGCTATAAAGTGTCTTTAAATCAAATCATTAAATTTTGTCTGCAAAATTTGAAGAAAGAGGTTTTTTAATAAAAATTTAATAAAAACATTTTCAATGCCAATAAAAATTTACAGCAAAAAAAAAAACAATGGAAAATTTTAAAAATTAACTTTAAGGTCCATGTCTTTTTTGAATACAGGTAAAGGTGAGTAAATTTTTTTATTAAGGTTTTGGGGTCCTTTATAAATGTGATGGTTAAAAATATATGTTATCACTGTTAAAAAAAAAACCAAAAGATTAAATTATTTGACATAAAGGTCAAATTTTTTTTATATCATAATAAAGGAAAAATGCCAACCTTGAAGGAAAAAATTCCCAGATGATTGATGTTCCAACAAGTATAGAAAAAATTCATTATGGTAGCAAAGTTTTTACCCCCTTTGGGGAAAATTTTTTGTGAAATTTTAAAAAAATTTTAAAAGGATGCATGATTACGTCTTAAAATAAATCTTAAACTATCTAAGTCATGTCACTTGGCACACAGCGTGCATTTGTACGAACGCACGCGCGCGCGCAGTTCGTTCGCTTGCACGCACACGGCACGCTTACCGGTCACGGCAATCAGGGATTCTCTCGATGCAGCGCATTGCTTGTGTTAGAGCTTGATGTGATTCGCACGCACGCACGCACGCACGCAACGCACGCACGCACGCACGCACAACACACACACACACACACACACACACACATACCGGTCTTCCCAACATTGAGAGGTATCTTATTCTGTAGGCATACATCCCTGAGGTCTACCCTTTATGAATAAAGGTATTCTACTTCTAAAACCATAGATCGGCTACAATTTTTAAACAGTATTTTATGCAATCACCTTTGTTTAAAACGTATCTCAACTTTTTAAATATACGTAACATCGCATACATACTGTGGCCCCTTACCTCGGGGCCTGCGGCCACACACAACACATGTGCATGTTGATTACCAAGTGAGGTGCCACCCACACACTCAACTATCGCTGTTCATCACAGAGAGGTTATCTAACGCGGTTTGTTACCTCAGTGTGTCACAACACAACACTTGTGCATGACAACAGACCTGGGGGGGTATAACACACGCTACTAGATGCCGGTCCATCACAGATGAGGTTTTTAACGGGATCTTACCTCAAATATGTCTCACACTCACAACAGCGTGCACGTCAAAGACCTGATGGGGTATAATCGTAACTAACACAGTTTCAATCAGAGAGGGTTAAACCTTAAAATAAACATTAAAACTTTTTGAAAAATGTTTATTCTGTCCTCCGTCACGTGCAACTAGGACAGTCTCCCATTATAAACTAGTTTTCTATTAAATGTCCAAATTTAATTAAATTCACATTACTAAAATTCTTTGGAAAACTACAAAATGTTCTTTTTAAGACCGAAAAAAAAACGCTTTTCTTAACCGACATATAGGTACTTTTTAGTACCCACATGTCTCTCGTCGGAAAAATAGATGAAACGTTTAAAGGACATTAGTAATGGTTAATCGTAACAATTATTCGTCCCAGAAAATTCATATTTTACGTGCCCTAGTCGTTCAATTTTACTGGGAATACATCCCATATATAGAGACTGAGGATTTTCGTTAGTGGCGAAAATACCTCAACAGCGGGAAATGTTTAAAAAGAAGTGAAATCATATGTTTCCTTTAAGCCTTAATTAATTTATATTAATGACCAACTACAATGATAACTCTCTTTGAAGACCCATTCTGGGACTAGTCAAAATTGGTATAAATAGTGTGGTGTCTTAATTTTGGGGATTAAACTGGCACAAATCTATTTAAAGAGAACTTTTAAAAGTTTTGCCTTTTTATCGAGTTGGTCTTAAAAGCAGCACGCCTCCAGATTGCATGCTTCCCTTCTCATTAAGCCACCAATGTGGTCTATTAATTACAGTATGGTGGTTGTCAACTATAGCACCTCAAAAATGTGTTTTTGATAGTCCAGGCCATGATTGGCAAGTTTTTAGTATGGTGCTAGTAGGAGCACTTACTATGCTGAAATTACTGTTTTGAAAACGGGCGTTGAACCAAACTTTTATCAGTTTTTGACCATATACATGCCATACCTCTGTATCTTCACAAAAAGAACTGCCAAGAACAAATACCAACCAATGTCACAATAAAGATTGTTAGGGAATACAAATGTATCCACATTTGTGTCACTTGTTTGTTAAACCTGAATAAGACTTAAAAATCACGACGTTAAAAATAGAAGAAACAAGACCACTGCTAGGCCTGAAAGTGTTGTTTTTTTATGTAAGGACGAAGCATTTGTAAGACATGGGAATTAAATGAAGTATTACCTCCTTCCAAATAGCAATCCTCTTATGAAGTGTGAATATTGTGGGCCAAATGGAAACTTAAGTTATGCTCCGGAAACTGTTTTTCAAGTTTTAAGGTAATAGTGACCTTGAACTTTGACCTTGTGACCCCAAAATCAATAAGGGAATTCTACCTAATATAGACAATCATCCTATGAAGTTTAACACTGTGGGCCAAATGGAATTTAAGTTATGTTCTGGAAACTGTTTTCAGTTTTAAAAGTAATAATGACCTTGACCTTTGACCTTGTGACCCCAAAATCAATAGGGGTCTTCTACCCAATATGAACAATCATCCTATAAAGTTTGAATATTGTGGGCCAAATGGAATTTAAGTTATGCTCCAGAATCTGTTTTTAGTTTTAAGGTGATAGTGACCTTGTGACCCCAAAATCAATAGGGGTCTTCTACCCTGTATTGACAATCATACTATGAAGTTTGAACACTGTGGGCCAAATGGAACTTAACTTAAGCTCCAGAAACTGCTTTCAGTTGTAAGGTGAAACAGAAAGTGACCTTGACCTTTGACCCCAAAATCAATAGGGGTCTTCTATCCAATATGGACAATCATCCTATGAAGTTTGAACACTTTGGGCCAAATTGATCTCAAGTTATGCTTCAGAAACTGTTTTCAGTTTTAAGGATATAGTGACCTTGACCCTGTGACCCCAAAATCAATAGGGGTCTTCTACCCAATATGGACAATCATCCTATGAAGTTTGAATATTGTGGGCCAAATGGAACTTAAGTTATGTTCCGAAAACCAAATTGTTAACGGACAGACGGCGGACGTATGCCAGGGGTATAACATTCTTTCAGGCATATAAAAACAACAACACACTTTTCTTATAATCTATTTTATTAGAACAAAACATGTTTTGACACGAGCAAATTTATGTTCATACCTATCAAGTAGTTAGAATTAAAGCTGCAAACAAAAGAATCCTGTTCTCACAAGGTTATAGATGGTACTATTCACATGTAATTTTGTACATTATACAAACTGTATTGAAGCTAATCTTCTCACTTCTACAAGGTAGACTGAAGGACAGCTTAATAAAAATAGTGATTACTTATGCCTGATTATTTCAAAAAATGTTTAGCGGTTTAAAAGTTATGGAGGGACACAAACATTTTTTTTAACTTTGACCTGTAAGTGTGACCTCCAACTTTGGGATACCAACATAATTATTACACTCATTATTGCACATAGTCTAATTATGGTGATCACTTGTGCCAAGTTATTTATAAAAAATGTTCATGGTTTAAAAGTTATAGGAGCCGCGTCATGACAAAACCATCATAATGGGTTTGTTACCAGCACGAATCCAGACTAGCCTGCGCATCCGCGCAGTCTGATCAGGATCCATGCTGTTCGCTTACAAACTCTATAACAAGTAGAGAAACCGATAGCTAACAGCATGGATCCTGATCAGACTGCACGGATGCCCAGGCTGGTCTGGATCCATGCTGGTCACAAAGCCACTATGTTGGTTTTGTCATGACACGGCTCAATTTGAATGGACACAAAACTGTTACAGATCAACAGATTACAGAATGGGATTAAAACTTCAATTTCCAATTCCTCCATCCCTTTATATCATGTGTTAAGAGTGTAGATCCAGATCAGCAGGGACATGTGTCATCTGCACTTTTCCGTAAAATATAATTTATCAAGTTATTTCTGACAAAAAAGCTGTGCCAGTTGATCTGGTTCTACACTTGTTGCACACAGGAAAAACAAGTGTATGTGTATATGGATACATATGGAGAGGATTGATAGACCATGATCTTAATGGTAAACAAGTTGTAAATTTCAGGGCTATATCTACAAAGGAAAGGTGACCAGTTCTACCTAACCAATTTTCTAAGTCAAAATGGGGTCATAATTCACTAAAATTGCTGGACACAGTTACATCCTATTGTGGTTTGACCATGATTTTAATAGTAATAAAACAAGTATAGCAAGTTTCAGGGCTATATGTGCAAGAGAAGGTGACTGTTGCTAACTTGCCAAGGTCGTATTCGAACGAGGCCTTAATTCACACAAAATACTGAACACAGTAAATAGAGACTATTCCTTTCCTCCTAGCATACACCTTATTGGTTTGCAAACAGTGTAGATCCAGTCTGATTTGGATCTTCATTGCCTTTGAAATTATCATGTTATTTCTGACCAAAAAGTGAACATTCCTGCATAACATGCATATATGGTAATCAAGTAATCAAGGAAGGGATGAAGAACAACACACAGATGTCTTCCACATTCTACATGTTCTAATAAATCTACATTTTAACAGAAATATTATATGTAAATCTGTAAACTACTCCAGAAAGCTTAAATATCAAACATTCGCTATGCATTTTGTAACTTAATCTATCATTCAATCACAAATTAGATCATTACAATATCAAACAAGAGGGCCATGATGGCCCTGGATCGCTCACCTGACACAACCGCATCCAAGCAATGTCTTAAACAAGCATCATGATCAAGTTTGATGCAATTGAGTCAAACATGTGACGTCTAGTGTGTTATAAAGATTTTTCCATATTTGGGCAATGTGACCTAATTTTTGACCGGACACAACCCATATTCAAACTTGACCTAGAAATCATCAAAACAACCTTCCTGACAAATTTCCAGGAAATTTGGATAAAAAACTGCAGCCACTAGAGTGTTAAAAAGATTTTTCTATTTTTAGCTCCTGTGACCTAGTTTTTTACCGGACATGACCAATCTTAGCACTTGACCCAGAAAACATCAAAACAACATTCTTGACAAATTTCCAGAATATTTGAATTTAAACTGCAGCCACTAGAGTGTAAACAAGCTTAATCTATTTTTAGCTCCTGTGACCTAGTTTTTGACTTGAGATGACCTATCTTCGAACTTGACCTAGAAATCATCAAAACAACCTTCCTGACAAATTTCCAGAATATTTGAATCAATACTGCAGCCACTAAAGTGTTGACAAGCTTTTTCTATTTTTAGCTCCTGTGACCTAGTTTTTGACCGGAGATAACCCATCTTCGAACTTGACCTAGAAATCATCAAAACAACCTTCCTGACAAATTTCCAGAATATTTGGATGAAAACTGCAGCCCCTTATGTGTTAACAAGCTTTTCTATTTTTAGCTCCTGTGACATAGTTTTTGACCGGAGATGACCCATCTTCCAACTTGACTTAGATATCAACAAAACAACCTTCCTGACAAATTTCCAGAATATTTGGATGAAAACTGCAGCCTAGAGTGTGTTAACAAGCTTTTTCTATTTTTAGCTCATGTGACCTAGTTTTTGACTGAAGATGACCCATCTTCGAATTTGACCTAGATATCATTAAAACAACCTTCCTGACAAATTTCCAGAATATTTGGATGAAAACTGCAGCCTCTAAAGTGTTAACAAGCTTTTTCTATTTTTAGCTCCTGTGACCTAGTTTTTAAACCGGGATAACCCATCTTCAAACTCGATCTGTATTTCATTGAGACAAACATTCTGACAAAGTTTGATGATGATGCAATCAAAACTGTGACTGCTAGACTGTTAACAACTCAATTATTAAAGTGTTAACAAGCTTTTTCTATTTTTAGCTCCTGTGACCTAGTTTTTGACCGGAGATGACCTATCTTCGAACTTTACCTAGATATCATTAAAACAACCTTGACCTGACAAATTTCCAGAATATTTGGATGAAAACTGCAGCCTCTAGAGTGTTAACAAGGTTTTTCTATTTTTAGCTCCTGTGACCTAGTTTTTGACCCGAGATAACCCATCTTCAAACTCGATCTGTATTTCATTGAGACAAACATTCTGACAAAGTTTGATGATGATCCAATCAAAACTGTGACTGCTAGACTGATAACAACCCAAATGTTGACGACGCACGACGACGGACGCCGGACATAGCCCCATCACTATACCTCACCTTGACCACTTCGTGGTCAGGTGAGCTAAAAAGGAAAATATGTCCCTGGTTAAGCATCTGTATATACAACACTTTTCACTGATATATAAACATGAAGGGTAAACAAGAACCTTACTGTCAAGTCTTAATTGAAAACATAACATGGTATGTCCAACTAAATATCTGAACTACGTATCATTTTCAAATAAAATTAACCTTGTAATCCATAATTTTTTGACCTTGGCCACATTTTTGAAGAGTTTTGATTTATACTTTCAGTCATAATCCAGTTAAGTACAGTGTTTTTATTTTCTTCCATGATAATTCACTGAGACACTTTTATCTGTGAATTGCATTGATACAGTTCATCATTTCAGTTCACACCGCAAGGAAATATTTGCTTTAAAAATATCATGTAGAAGCTGGTCCTGTACATCAGAGTCGCTGGATTTGTGTGGCTAAAATATAAAAAGAGTTCAAACTTACTAATAATAACAACAATGATTTTAAGCTATAAACAAGAGCGCCATGATGGCTCTGTATCGCTCAACTGAATAATAACGTTTTTATTTTGACCTCAACAAGAGCCACAGCAAGCTGGGACCATGCTCAAACATTTTGTTATTACTAATGAGGCTTTTTTGTGATGGTCCTTCAAATGTCAAAGGTAAATATGAATTCCTCAATATTATGGGTGAGTGCCACATGCAGTTTATGTCAAAGTATGAACCAAATCTGTCTATAAATAACAAAGTCTGAGTTTTGTCATATCCGTTGTTTTGTCCAAGTACCAATCTAATCTATCAATCCAATCCATCTATTAATGACAAACTTACACAAGTTTTAGCTAAACTCAATATGAAGTTTGAAGTAGATACATTAAGAAATAACGAAGTTATTTAAAAAAGACAACATTTTCTTTCATAAAAATTCTAAGTTCAAGGGAAGTAATTCTGATATTTTGTGCTAGAGTTGTAAAACTGTCACATATGATGTGGTTGATGACCAGAAACTTATATTTAAAGTTTGAAGTAACACCTAAAGAAATAAACAACTTGTTGAGAAAAAGTATAAAAATTCAAATCAGAAATCTTGAAATTCAGTTAATTTGTTGCCATATCAACCAGAATTTTCAACATAGGAAGAAAAGAGAAAGATGTGCATAATTTCCAGACTGGCATCTACCTATATTTCAAGTTTCATAAATTTATTTTCAGTACTTTTTGAGTTATCACTGGATATCCAGTTTATGTGTAAAATTTGCCATATTTTCAGTCTATTTGTTGCCATAGCAACCAGGATTTTCAACATAGGAAGAAAAGAAAAAGACGTGCATAATCTCCATACTGCCATTTATCCATATATCAAATTCTAAGTTCTAAGTTTCATAAAAATGTTTTCAGTACTTTTTGCGTTATCGCGGGATCCAGTTTTGTGGACGGACGGACTTACAGACAGACAAACGAAGGAGGGTTAACCTAAAGTCCCCTCCGGTTAAAATGGTAGGGGACTAATACAGAAGTGACATTAAACAATAATATTTTTCAAGAAAAATTCTAAATTCTAAGTTCAAGGTGAGATAAATCTGAAAATATTGGTGCTAGAGTTGCAGGGCTCCAGATAATTTTTTAGGGCATTGAGTATTTACTCATTGATTTTTTTGTGAATGAGTAAAACTTGAAATCTGAAATTTGGCAGGAGTATTTTTACTCCTTAAAATGTTTGTAAAGGAGTAAAACATTTAATATGCTTCCATGTTTATTGTATTTTTATACTTGTAATAAAAGATATGTCAAAGTTATTTCTTATAATCTTGCATTTCCAAACAGCATACGTTTTATCTGAACCTGAGGAATGTTTTTGTTGCTCATACGTGGCAGCGCTAACTACAGTCAAACGTGTATTAAGCGACCGGGCAAGGGAATCACCAAAAACGGTCGCTTAATGAAACGGTCTCTTAAGACAGTCAGCATGATATAAAAGTCAAAATTTATAAATGACATCTTTTTTATTCGGTGGAATTGTTTTTCAACTTAATTCTTAGATAAATGTTGAATAATAAGTACGCTCCGATAATCTAAATGGATGCAAATGTAAAAATAACTTTCTGATATTTATTGACAAAACAGTTTTGATCCATTGCGTACATGTTTGACATTTTTTTCCAGAATTTTTTAACTTCTCCGTTGTTTTTCCTTGTCTCCAACACGAAAACCCTATTAGTGAAGATGTTTTCTGTTGTGCATTTTTTCATTTGAAATAAACAAACTACATCTATTTGTTACGATTAATTTAATGGCTGATCAAGTTCAAGGTCAATTCAATGCAGTCTAAATGTCAACAAGCGAAGCGTATACACCATCTCAGTATGGGCGGAGCGTTGCATTGTTTATCCGATATTATTGGATAATACACGTCACGCGTATACTTAACATCATTTGCGTACGCTAAAACGGTATGGGAAATAGAGTTTTTCACACGTTTATTGTTGTGTTTTGATTGCTGACACTTGTGACATAACGAGGTGGCGTTCTCTAAAAACACAATTACTTGAAAGGTAAAAGTGGTCGTTTAATGAAAAGATTGATGTCAATTAGGTGACTAATTAGCGGTCGCTGGTCGCGTTGAGCAAAAGTCGCTTAATACATTAAAGATATAGAGAGAAAATGATCGGGGGGAATAAAAAGTGGTCGTTTAAGACAAAAGTCGCTTAATACACGTGGTCGCATGGGCAAGTTAGACTGTATTTCATTAATTATAACCTTCACAATTACTTTCCGGTCGATTTTTTTTTCGGCTTAAAATACGAGTCAATTTGACAGCGACATTGTACCGGATGTTTATGAAATTGTGTTAATTCCACCACCTTACTATACATACGATAATAACCGATGATAGTCGGAACTACAGGAAGTTACCGTTAGATGTTGCAAAGCATTCATAGTTACGAAGTTAATTTCACCACCATACTATACATACGATAACAACCGATGATGGTCGGAACTACAGGAAGTAACCGGTAGACGCTTGCAAAGCGTTCAGACGAAATAATCACCGAGTTTACTTTCGGTTACGTTTACGCGAAAGAAATGTTGCTCAATGCGTAACCTGAATTTTGTGTGCGTTTTCATACTCTTAAATTTTGTTTTGAATGCGTAAACGTGTTATTTCCATGCGTAATTTACGCGTATACGCATCTTATCTGGAGCCCTGGAGTTGTGAACTTTGTCACATAAGATATGGTTGATGATAAGAAACATACATTTAAAGTTTGAAGTTGATCCCTTAAGAAGTAAAGAAGTGACAGTTAAAAATAATATTTTTTAGACAAATTCTAAGTTCAAGGGGAGATAAATCTGAAAACATTGATGCTGAAGTTATAAACCTTTTCACATCAGATGTGGTTGATTATAAGAAACATATATTTGAAGTATGAAGTTGATCCCTTTAGAAATAAAGAAGTGACAGTAAAAATTAATATTTTTAAGAAAACTTCTAAGTTGAATGGAGATAAATCTAAAAATATTATGAAAGTTATGAACCTTGTCACATTTGATATGGTTGATGATAATTAACATATATTTGAAGTTTGAAGTTGATACCTTAAGAAATGAAAAAGCAATAGTCTAGAGAAAAATACTGCACCAAAACTTTTATCTGAAATCTGGACGCGGACATGGACGTTGACGCCTGGGCCAGTAAAACAGTTCTCCATATACATCGTATAGTCAAGCTAAAAATCAAAACTATCTTGAGCATAATAAAATTTTCATGTACAAACTATTCAAGCCTCTCAAATAGATAATACTATTACATGACATGAAAGGCTTACTCATCATGTTTTTTTTTGAAAATTAAAATACATGTATCAAGTTTGTTTGTTTGTTTCATTAAGGGTTTTAAAGGGACTCCACTGAGGTTTTTTGACATGATGGGACTGAAAATATTTTTTCCAGATAATTGTACCATTTGATGTAGGTTTAGACCACTAATCTTTGTGCAAAATTTCATATCATTTGAGCACTTCGTTTTTTCCAAAATAATTATTCAAATGGTAAAAAATGACCCAAAAATGAAAAGTGTTTAAATGCTTGTCACTCAAATCGGACTAAGGAAAGCATAAAAATACGATTTTCAATTTATTTCAAAGTATATTTCTCAACTATCTTTGTATATATTTCTCTTTGAAGTGCCCCAGCTCATTTAAGTAAGAAATTCAAATGTTATGTTTTTAGGCTTTTAAACATCAGTGGATGGAGTCCCTTTAAATACCAATTTAACATCTTTTGCTCATATCTCAGTGGGTCAGTCCACCTAACTGGCTTTCGTGGAAATCTAACCATTAATTACCAATTTCTCTCCAAGTGACTGACTACTTTTCCCACATGATCTGCTTAAGATCACTTGTGTGAGACGAATGGCCATCAGACACAATGTCTGAGATCAATTGTAACAGAGAAATTTGCAAACAGCCTAGAAAAATCAAGTCACATGTCAATAATACATTGTAGGATCAGTTCGGATTTTATTCTAACACGACCCAAATTTTTCCCTATTGAACATAGAAGAACCGAAAGTGTGTGTTATTACGCTATAAAATCACTGTTTGACATTCTATATTGTGACGTAATCATTATACACGTGACATAACCACTAAAAATGTGACGCACTGACAATAAGTACGGAAACAAATCAGACGCAATTTAGCTAATTATCATGTACGGCAGCATTTATTTGTTGATGTTGTGTTAGAATCGAAATAATATATCCAAATCGATGATTTTATTGCTTGATAACATCACTGTTTGTCGTTCGGATGCGCATCATTATATCACTCGGGCTACGCCCTCGTGATATAATTCCCCGCATCCGAACTCCAAACAGTGATGTTATTGAGCAATAAAATCACAGTTTGGGATATATTATTTCTTAAATAGCACATCATTTGTGCTGTTATTCATGCTTCTTTTTAAACACAAAAAACATAAAACTACAAGTGCAGAAACATATTTTTACCTTGCTTCTTCTCTTTGACAGATAGTTCCATTGGGGTGACCACTGAGCTTGGTCAAAGATGGATGCTTTGAATTGAAACATTATGTGTTTAAGTCCATAGTTACACAAAACATAGGCACCAATCCAATAAGTTGTAGTTTACAGTCCAAGGAGGGAGTCGAGCTAAAAAATAAACAATTAATATCAGTGACAATTGAAACAAAACCCTGGGCAGCAATCCTTCACTGTTTCTTGATATAAGTGATCCACACACTGAGCTTGGAGTACATAGATTAAAGGATACTAAAGATACTGAGCAGAAACAAAAAGATGACACTTTAAATCTAAAACCCTTCCATGAATATCAAATTTTTGGTCATAACATAATTATTTAATGTCTCAAAATGCATCCATGAATAACAGTCTCAAAATGCATCCATGAATAACAAAATTAGGCCAGACAAATTTCAAGATATATAGACCGACCAACATGGTGACTGCTAACAGGCTCTCCCTCACATTTTTCTTGTGGTAGTTTAATAACTAATTAGACTTTTTTTTATTTGTATATGCAAGTAGCCTTCAAAAGTAACCCTTTACCTTTATGTTTTCAGATTAAAGGCAAATTCCTCATTAAAGTAACAAATGTCAATAAAGCAGTTTATCACTGCCACTATTGTGCAATACAATTAGTTAACTGATTGAATAATAAAGCACTATTTTCTAGTACATACAGTTGGGATTACAGGCAGCGAGACAGAAACGTACACACTGAGGTATAATAATTTTAAGTTTGAGTTTTAGTACAAACGGTGTGAGGTTCACTACACACAGTTTGCAGAGTGATCATACTATGTCAAACACACACTTACTGAGGTATCAATTACTTGTTATATAATATACATACCCTCCAATTCTTTCCATTATTTTCCAATTTACCTTTAAACTTGTAATGATATTTATGGTTTTTTAATGCCTGTACATTCAGTGCTTTTAATATACTAAACTCTTCATATTGCATTGTAGACTATTATATATTGCATTGTAGACATGCTAAGATTAAACACTGATGTAAACCAAAAATCAAAGTTTTTTTTGTTATTGTTGTTTTTTTCATTGTCCGAGTCATAATACATATTTCTTTTATTACTGTAAATTTAATTTAACATATTTATATCATTCTGTAAATTGTTTAATAAACACTGAATAGATTGGAAAGCATGTCGTTGACCCACACCAAACTCAGAATTCACAGACATCGAGATTTCTTTTGTGATAATATTATAAACAAGAGCTGTCAGAAGGACAGCAACGCTCGACTATTCTTAATGCTTGATAGTAAAAAAAAATGCTTGATACAGTAACCTCCTCCTGTTTACAGGTTGGGGTCATGATGGTGAACAAGTGCGCAAAGTTTCAAAGCCATATGTCAATGGACTTTGAAAATATTTGAACTATCACAAAAACTTAAACATAAATTCTAAGTCGAAAAGGGGGCATTATTCTGTCAAAATGCTTGATAAAGTTACCTCCTCCTGTCTACAGGTTGGGGTCATGATGGTGAACAAGTGTGCAAAGTTTCAAAGCCATATGTCAATGGACTTTGAAAATATTTGAACTATTACAAAAATTTTAACATAAGTGGTTACGCCGACGCCGACGCTCGGTGACTACAATAGCTCTACTTATTCTTATCGAATATTCAAGCTAAAAAGAACATTAACTCTGAGACTATCTAGCATTACCATTAAAAATATTCCAAGTAGGGAAGTTCATCAACATCACATAAATTACAGAATAAACACAAACCTTTCTGTCCCTCGACCTTATATGTCGATTTTAAGATATGTGTTCCAACTTGAAAAGCCTCATTATCTTTTAATTGATGCAATTGTCAACGTCATTTTTCCCCCCATGGATTAAGAATACCTGAAAACAGAAAGTATTCTATAAAAATTTTGAACATGCCGTTTTGATTTAAGTTGTTTTTTTTAATGCAAAGGTATTGTTTGAGTCAGTGTTGTTAGTTTGAAACTATTTACTACTATTGCTACAAACTTGATAAAAATGACAGGTTAATTAAGGAAAGTAAAAACAAAACAAACAAGAGGGCCATGATGGCCCAGAAGTCGCTCACCTGTATATAGGCCCCCCGGAGTGGGGCAAGTTTAAACCCCAGGGCTTTTATTTGAATAAACTTGGTAGACACCCATTAGAAGATGTTTCATGCTAACCATCTAAGGTCTAGCTTGTTTGGGTTTTTAAAAAAAAAGATTTTTTAAGTTTTTTCTTTACACATATACTAGTATTTAAAAACAATGACACTCCTGGGGCTGGGCCAGTTTTGACCCCAGGGCTTTTATTTGAACAATCTTTGTAGACACTTACTAGAAGATGTTTCATGCTTAACTCTTTCGCTGCCAATTTTCTGAGAAAACGATTGTCCCAGTGCCAAATAAATAACAGACAATTCCAGGAAATATAGTGTATATAGTGTATATACAAAACTAGCCCTAAAATAGTTATTTGTTGTTAGATTTTGATGAAACTTTCAGGAAATATTGTATTTATGTTACTCTTTATGATGTTACATTCCAAATATGTAAATTTTGAGAATGTGACCTTAACCTTGACCTTGCCTGACCTTAAACGACAAAAATTAGGAATAATTTCATTTATTGTCATTTCTCGGTATACCAAACTCTTCAAAACTCTTCAAAAGTTGTCTATATTTACAGTTATCTTCCTTTAACATAAAAAAGATACTAATATAAATATATTAGCCTTCTATTACACATTTGCAATCATTAAAAGAACGTCTGTAGTTGAATAGCGAGTCGCCATTTTGTTGCTACCAATTACAAAACAAGTTTCACTCGAAAAAACTGCTTCAAAATCGATAAAAATGACTTTTTTACATTGATTTTTCTTCACTTCCGCGTTTAATAACGTAAAACAGTCTATTTGCCGTAAAGTAGTCTAGATGTCGTTAAAATGAGTGTCGCAAAATGAAAGTAAACACACGTGGCAAAACATGTGACATCTGGTCGCCGATAGGCGACATTGGCAGTCTATACGAAAGTCGCTTATCGGCGACATTGGCAGCGAAAGAGTTAATATCTAAACTCTAGCTATTCGTGTTATTTCCAAGAAGATTTTTATATTTTGCTATACACATATAAGAAAAATCAACGTCCGTCGGGAAGGGCCAATTTTGACCCCAGGGCTCTAAGTTGAACAAAC
The DNA here is from genome assembly GCF_026571515.1 of Ruditapes philippinarum. Classification (NCBI taxonomy): domain Eukaryota; kingdom Metazoa; phylum Mollusca; class Bivalvia; order Venerida; family Veneridae; genus Ruditapes; species Ruditapes philippinarum. The sequence goes on from NW_026866863.1 coordinate 70,832, forward strand.
TTGGTAGACATCCATTAGAAAATGTTCCATGCTAAATATCTTAGCTCTAGCTCTTTGGGTTCTTTAAAAGAAAATTTTTAAGTTTTTATTATATGAATATAGGAAAAATCAATGACACCCTGGGTCAGGACCAATTTTTACAATATTCATATAGGGAAAATCACTGAGCGCCACGGGCGGGGCTAATTTTGACCCCAGGGCTCTTATTTGAACAAACTTGGTAGACATCCATTAGAACATGTTTCATGCTAAATAACTTAGCTTTAGCTCTTTGGGTTCTTTAAAAGAAGATTTTTAAGTTTTTACTATATGAATATAGGAAAAATCAATGACCCCCTGGGTCGGGACCAATTTTGACCCAAGGGCTTTTATTTGAACAAACTTGGTAGACACCCATTAGAACATGTTTCATGCTAAATATCTTAGCTCTAGCTCTATGGGTTCTTTAAAAGAAGATTTTTAATGTTTTTACTATATACATATAGGGAAAATCAATGACCCCCTGGGACGGGGCTAATTTTGACCCAATAAGGGCTCTTATTTGAACAAACTTGGTAGACATCCATTAGAACATGTTTAATGCTAAATAATTTAGCTTTAGCTCTTTGGGTTCTTTAAAAGAAGATTTTTAAGTTTTTACTATATGCATATAGGAAAAATCAATGACCCCCTGGGGCGGGGCCAATTTTGACCCAAGGGCTTTTATTTGAACAAACTTGGTAGACACTCACTAGAAGATGTTTCATGCCAAATATCTTAGCTGTAGCTCTTTCGGTTTTTTAGAAGATGATATTTAAAGCTTTTTCTTTTGGTTGCCATGGCAACCAGAGTTCTGCATGGAATTAAATTCTTTGAACAATTTTCAAAGGTGACCACCAAACAGACCTGGGGTAATCATTAATTGTAATCATTGATTTTGTAATTGATTACATGATTACACTGTAATCATCATGTAATTGATTACCTTGCCCAAAATTGATTATATTAATTGTAATCAATCAATTACAGCCTAAATCAAGACAGTAATTATGATTACATTTTGATTGACATTGATTACTTTCAGATTTAACAGAAAACTATTTAAATTCAAAGGATGCCTTTATTTTACATGATACAGTTTAATTTTTGTTTTACATTTATACTGTCAAAATCCTCAATTAAGACCACTATTCAGACTGAAACAAAGTGAATAGTCTAATCTTACATACTTTAAGACCATGGTCTACTTTAGTCATTTTGTATGAATAAACAATATGTATATAACATGTAACTACAAATACATTATAAAAGACACTATCAAAAAATGCTTTGATATTTAATCTGATAAAAAGAAAACATATTTCTGAAGAAATTTAACTTTAATTTTACAGTATCACTTATTATATGATGTACATAAATCAAATAAAAATTTTTCAAAAAAATAAATGTGCCGAATGCAACAATGTACCACTCTAAAATGGACCTTCTCACCTAATTTCATGCAATAACAGTTTTTCACACCTTTTGAAATCACAGCCCTCAAGCAGATCATAGCAACAAATTTAAGATCTTGAAAGATGTTGACTTAATTTAAGTGTTTCATTAGTCACATTAAAATTGAAACAAAAATTTGGACTGAATATGGTGGTCTTAGAAGTGAATAAGCAGGTGGTTAAATCTGGATCATGAAACCATTGGCATAACAAACCTTTTTGAAAATGGTCCTAAATGCGGGGGTGGTTTTTAATTCTGGGGTGGTCTAATGTACATTCAATGTAATCAATTATCAATCAATTACTCTCTTAAAGTAATTGTAATTCAATTGATTACAGAGGCAAGTGTGAGTAATCAATCTTAATCAATTACTATAAAATCTGAAAGTAATTGTAATTTAATCAATTACTGATCAATGTAATCATCCCCAGGTCTGCCACCAAAGGAACATTCCTGTGAATTTGGATGAAATTGGTTCAGCGGTTTATGAGGAGATGTTATTTAAAGTAAAAGTTTACGGACGACGGACGGATGGGCGGACGCAGTACGAAAAGCGATCACAAAAGCTCACCCTGTCACAAAGTGACAGGTGAGCTAAAAACCAAAACAATTGGTAGTCCTATATGTAAGTTGTTAGAGGAAACATATTTTAACAACTATACAGGATTTTCGCAGAGTGACCCTGATAGGGCTTCTAGGCTTTAGGTGAGGTATATGTAACCAGGAAATGGGAAAATTACCTCACTGTGTGTGTGTGTGTTTACCACGGTATGTTGGTGTGTTCTACAAAACTACCACACTCTGTTAGGAAAACATTACATTGCAAGTTAATTATGATTCTTGAGCAGTCATTTTGGACATTAGCAATTTTCCTCAATCAAGATGAACCAAGAATATTTTCTTATCAAAAACGCTCCCCTCCCCCAAAAAAGCACAAGAGGACCGTGAGGGTCCATGATTGCTCACCTGAGACCATGACAACTAATTGGAGAACAAGGAAAATGAAGCAAACTTGGAGCCAAGCAAGAGTCTGGATCAGTTTTTCTCAAAGGGCAAGATTAGAATCGGAAAAAAAAATAAATACCAGGGTTCTCACTAGGACTTTAAAACATGGAGTCCATGGACTCCAAGCCTGAAAAAGTTGGAGTCCAAAAGCGCATTGCAATTAATATGTTAACAGATTAGTCATTTAATGCTCACATATTTTGAATCTTCAAGAGACTTTCAAAGTTTATAGTTATTCAAAACAAAGTCTGAACCACATAGTATAATTATTGTTTTGTCGTTAATATTTACAATGTATTATGAAACAATAAAATTACAAGCAATTATCATAGTATTGCAAGCAATCCATAAGTCTCCTACCGGTTAGAACCCCAGCAACATTCTGATGGGCCACTGGCCATTCAATTTTACCAGTGAATGAATGACATGAATGAACTTAAATCTTTTGAGTTCTAAGTTTGTCTACATCACAGTAATGTGTTAAGTTTCCCTGCCCTTGTAAGGAAATTATGTTAATACAACCATGTCATATTATTACCATGTGGGATTTTAAAGTAAATCCTATAAGGAATGAAGAAGTTGGAGTGAAAAATACCAATTTCTCAAAAAAAATCTAAGTTCAAGGGGGACATAATTCTGGAAATAGTCTTGCTAGAGTATTTAACCTTCCAGAGTTCCAGATAACGTGCGTATCGGCGTATTTTACGCTTCAAAAGCAACTAAATACGCACCATATTTCAAATTTGTTGCGTTCATTTACGCACGCTATAAATCAAATACGCATAGAACGAAAAATCGAAGCGTATTTGGTGTGTACTTTCATTTTCGAAACAGCTGATTCCATTTCCGTTTAACAGTTGACTGTGTATCTTTTTCCGTTTAATACCCGCCAAAATACTTCCAACTAATTTTCATTCTGTAAACCAGTCAAATTATGTCTTTATCGCGTAGGCGCTTGGTAAAACGTGTGGCTTGATTTCCTTTATAATTGCAAGCGTTTGGTAATAAAGACGTACATCATGGCTGCTTCCAAACCAAAGCAGAGGAAAATTGACAATTTTTTTAACGCAACTCAGTTACCCGCTAAAACAATTGTGAATCCTATTGTTGAAGACATTTTAGATCGTGTATTTAAAACGAAAAGGGCGCACATAACTGTGAATCGCAACACAACACTTGAAAATTGGCAAAAATGTTATCCGTGGCTTCAAATTTCATAAACTGGTACTGAAGTACGAATGAAATATCTGACTTGTCATAAATTTAAAGCTGGCAATGTATGGGCTAATGAAGGTGCAATAAACATGCAGAAATCGGCAATTGACTGGTGATTATTTGTAACGTTACTGTTTATGTATTGTCACCGATTTTTGTTGTAAACAATATAAAATAAAATAAGAATATGGTAAAGGCCTTTCAATTGAAGTGAATTCACGCTGAATATCTGCTAAATTAATACAAAATAAATATCTTTAATGTATTTTCATTAAAATATATTCTATTTTCAAAGGATCATATTATTTTTGTACAAAAAAGTAAGTAATTTAATTGTACCCTTTTGATTTACGATATATCTAAATTTACCCCCACATTCTGAAAAGTGGGGGTAATTACCCCCAGTGTAAAAAAATTATCTGGAACTCTGCCTTCTCAAAAATGTTGAGTGATAATAAGAAACATATATATGAAGTTTGAAGTAGATACATTAGGAAATCAAGAAGTTATTTAAAAAAGACAACATTATTTTTCATAAAAATTCTAAGTTCAAGGGAGGTAATACTGATAATTTTTGTGCTAGAGTTGTAAACCTTGTCACATATGATGTGGTTGATGACCAGAAACTTATATATAAAGTTTGAAGTAAACACCTTAAGAAATAAAGAACTTATAGTGAAAAAGCTGAAAAATTTAAATCAGAAATCTTGAAATTCAGGCTATCTGTTGCCATAGCAACCAGAATTTTCAACATAGGAAGAAAAGAAAAAGATGTGCATAATCTCCGGACTGCCATCTACCCATATTTCAAGTTTCATAAAAATATTTTCAGTATTTTTTGAGTTATCACTAGATCAAGTTTATGTGTTAAATTTGCCATATTTTCAGACTATTTGTTGCCATAGCAACCAGAATTTTTAACATAGGAAGAAAAAAAGAAAGACCTGCATAATCTCCATACTGCCATCAGATCTATCCATATATCTAGTTTCATAAAAATATTTTCAGTACTTTTTGCGTTATAGCGGGATCCAGTTTTGTGGACGGACGGACGGACAGACAGACAGACGGAGGGTAAACCTAAAGTCCCCTCCGGTTAAACCGGTAGGGGACTAATAATGCATCAACACTGGAAATCATTTTTTGTTGTTGTTGTTTTTCACTTTTATACCAATCATATTTTATTCCAAATCAAATTTTATTCTAGTTAAATAAGTCCACTCTAAAGACAAAAAGTTTATATTAAAATTTTGTAAAAAAAAACAAAAAACATAAATGTATATAGACAGCAATTAGCAGAATGAATAGGAAAATCTTTTATAGCTTCACACAGTGTGTAAGAGATTCATCCGATTCAGACAATTATTTTAGCAAATGTCTTCAAAATGGGGCAAATTGAAAATATTTAAAGATTTAACGTTGATTAAATAAAAATAAGGAACAATTCATTTACGTTTGGCTTGGAAACTGAGAATTTTGTGCCCTTAAAAAAATTGCAAAATTTCTGGCAAATGTGAAATCGCAGATGTTCGGAATCAATTTTTGGATAGAATCTAAATATCAAAGAAAAGTGTATGTGTGTATTTTGGTTTGTTGTCCTGGCTTTTCGGCATAATATCTTTAATTCTTATAGAACGTTTTTGCAAAAATGAAAACTATAGCAAAATTTTGCCTAGAAAATGTCAAAAATATTCAACAATAATTCATAATTACACTCATTTGTAATTTGAGAAAAACATTAAAATTGCTGCATAAATAGTTAATCGTTTTGTCGGTAAATTTGCTAATTTCAAATCAACTGTTGATCAAAGATAAAAATTTGTGTTAATACATCCCTATATTTTATCAGTGAATAAAATTAGTTAAGTAATTATTGTCTTCATTGTTTGTTGTTTTTTTTCACACCTCTGTGGATGGCAAATGAAATAATTTAAGTCAAGATATTAACTAAGAATTATAGTTTGATATTAAAATAACATTTGGGACTAAAATTTAAGATTGAAATAAAAAAATCGAAATAAAGAAATCAAAATAAACAAATAAATTATATATTAGGAAGAAAATTGGGAATCTGAAACTCTGATCAAGATCTTTAGACTCACCTGAGTCAGAATACTTGTTAATTTGGGTTAAAAGATTGTATGCATGTAAGGAAAATCAATGACCACTGGGCCAGGTCAATTTTGACCTCAGTGCTTTTATTTGAACAAAGTTAGAAGATGTTTCATGCTTAATATCGAAGCTCTAGCTCATTGGTTTTTTAAAATTTTTACTATATACATATAAGGAAAATCAATAGCCACCTGGGGCGGACCGATTTGATCCTAGGGCTTTTATGTAGACACTCTAGCTCTTTGGGTTTTTTAAAAGAAGATTAGTTTTAGTTTAACTATATATATACATGTACATATAAGGAAAATCAATGGTCAAAAGGGGCGGCTTAATTTGACCCCAGGGCTTCCATTTCAACAAACTTGGTAGTCACCCATTACAAATGGTTCATGCTTTATATCTAATCTCTAACTCTTTGGGTTCTTTAAGAAGAAGGTTTTTTAAAGTTTTTAATTAATATTTACATATAAGGAAAATCAATGACTCCATCAGTGACAAAAATAACAGAAAAAAAAATTTCTGTTAGTTTGATTTGTCTGTTTGGATTTTTACGGCGTGTCAACGCATAACTGGCCATATCGTGCCGAATGCTAAAATAGGATTAAAATGTTATGCAAGTATTTGTAATTTCTAAATTAATAGAAGCATGCATAACACCATGATCCCAAATTTTAATATACATTTAAATTTTTTTAATTGCATTACTGTCAATGTAAATATATCAATATATCGTCAATATTTGTCTATCGATATATTGATACAAAATTTTCCATCATTGACAGCCATAGTAAGTTATACATGTTATGTGCAATATCAAGTATTTACCATAAGATTTTCACGTTGGATTTCAAGAAGAACCCTAATCCTGTTGAAAGTTCCTTTTCTCTGTTGATCCCTTCACTAGCTTTAATGATTTCCCCTTTGTAAACTAAAAGGAATACCCTTTTCTTCTATTTATTTCTGTCGCAACAGTCCCGGCCTGAAACGGAAAATGTATTTTAGAGACAAACAGGCCTGAGGCAATCTAATCTAATGTTAAAAAATGTTTCAAATGTATCATGTCCAAACAACAAACAAAGCAATCCTGGCAAGTACAATATCTCCCTGTGCATGCGGGAATGTTGAAAAGGTTATGCATACAGTTACTTAACCCTTTACCACATGTATACGCGAAACAACGCACTTTCGACCCCCCCCCCTTTTTTAGGCCTCAAATTGTGAAAAAATGTCCTATTTGGGCCCCAAACATAAGTTTTCGTTTGAGAAATGTTGCTAAAAAAATGAGCACTTTTTCGGCGCCGCCCCCATCCAAAAGATACATCAGGGGGGTGCCAGAAGGGGGATGTGCCCCCTTCTGTTAGGGGGGTTTGAAGGGGGACGGAGTCCCCCTCATCGCCAAGAAAATTTTGGACTTGTGAGAGGCTTAAAATGAGGCCAGGTCGATCATAATGTAACGTTTAACCAACGCTGAAAAGCCTTTGACTCCATCTCAATCCCTTGAGCAGTTGCAGCACTTTGAAATAAACTTTGATGGAAAAAATCGAGGCAAAAAAGTGATTTTTGGCAATTTTTAGATGTCCCCTCGTTGCCATGGTAACAGAAAATTTAAGACTGAGCATGTCTTTACAAAGGCAATGGTCCAGTCAACATTTGTGCCAAGTTTGATTAGTATTGAAGCATTTTTTATAGTTTCATAGCAGGTTGAACTTGTAACAGGAGGCTTTTCAGTGAAAACGGCCATTTTTCACAATATGCTAATGGGGGAAAGGGTTAAAAGCAAATCAACAAATATATTTGTGCAATGATAATGAGATTTAATACTCAACACTGTAACACTCATAGCCACAACTAACGCCACACTTTTTGTCCAATAAACAATACTGTGCATTTAATTAAAGGGAAAAACAAGGTTAGAATAAAAACTTGATTTCAGAAAACGAATACTATAAATAATAAATCTGCAAATTTTATGCCGCCAAATAATAATATTAAACCAATGATAACGAAATTTAAATCGCTAAATCGCCGATTTCTACAAATCAGTAGGCGCGGCCATGTTTGTGTATTGGCCGTATAAAAACAGGTGCGCGTGATGTCATTTCCCCACATCTTAGATTTATGATAAATCTAGTTGAATCGTAGCGAAATATTTACATAATAAAGTATTGACCAGACAATTTAATTTTCACAGGAGGTGTAGAGGCGATTTTTTATTGTTCAAAATACGTAACAATATCAAAAAATAAAAAAAAATAAATAAAAAATAAAAATTAAAGAAACAAATAAAAAATCAACGTCTACCGGTCGCACCACTTCAGGCCAGTGATGCCCGTTACTCCAAACAATGCTATGTTCATTAAAGTCTCGTCTTAATGTAATTAAACAATATTTCACAGAGTTAATAAATACACATGTTATTATTTAACAAAGTTTCACAATCAAATAATGCAATTAAATAAACAACGCACCAACGAATAATTGGCTGTTAATTATTGAACGGCGATAATTATCATTATTATTAAAATCCTACTAAAACGTGTTCTTAATAGTACATGTAATTAAATTTTTGCAATTTGATTCTGACTTTCAAATTAAAAGGTGTGAACATAATTATGTTGGTAGTAATGTACACATTTCAAAAATATAAGCAACTCTTTTGAAAAGTAAATTGTTTACATGTCTGTCAATGATGCTTCGTGGTACAGTAGAACTTCGGTAAGTCGAAGTTGAAGGGACTTGCGTAAAAACTTCGACACATCGGGACTTCGACTCATGAATCGCTCTCAATTCCATGACAAAATTTCGACCCGTGACTAGTCCTAATTATAAGCTCTATAACAAAACATATTTCATGTTTTTCCATCATTAATCTTATCTTTAAATTTTACAATGATAAATATAGCATGTCAAATTACGTTTTTCACGACTACCCAAAGAGTTACAAAAGGCGTATGAATACGAAAGGGCGATAACTAAACCAGCTTATAGTAAATATTTCGCGTGTTATTCTCACGCGACACCGGGTCAAGGATGTTTTCAAATGAAAGTAGTTCTTACTGTTTACTTTCAAATACCACTACAGCAATTAAAAAAGTTACGATTAAAGCATTTTATCACACATTTTATCGCAAACAAAGGCTGTTTGAACACACGGCTGTGTTATTAACACCTATCACACAAGTTGATTGGAAATCGTCTTCGCAGCCAGATAAGGTGTGAAAAATGTCTCGAGGTCAAAGGTGTCAAAACAATCCAACGACTTCGACTTATTTGTGGTAAATTGCACTAGATTTACTTTATACGGACCACGAAAAAACCTCGACACATCGAAAAATTCGACACATAAAATTTCGACTCATAAATAGGTTTTTATAAGGAATATATAGGGGGGAAAGTCGGGACTTTCATTTTTATTCGACACATCGAGAAAATCGACTAATCGAAGTTCGACTCATAGAAGTTCTACTGTATTTATTTACATCGTAATCGTAGCCTAATATTAACTGCATGCAAAACATTTTTATTGGCTGCTCAAAAATCTCATTTGCATAATTTATTCACACAATTGCTGGTTCTTACTACTTATGACCAATACTGTGCATTATCCATTTTAATTGTTCCTAATTTACACCAAATGTTCCTGTCACACTGTGTACTAACGGTTTTTATTGCTCCTTGTATGCCTCTGTGCCGACAGACCTTTTGATCATGCACAATGTTGCCCTGATTGGTTAATCACCCTTGTCAAATATTCTAATGACGAAATAGACTTTTTTTACACTTCATCAGTGAACTGAATGACCTTAGGGGAGTCAAGTTATACCGTAAATTACAGCATTTCATACTATAGCAACACATTTTTTCAGTTACCAATAATCATTTTGAATATTAAGTAGATTAATGTTTTTTGTTTTATTGGATTAAATTTACGGTAGTAGAAATGCGTATCTGTGTGGTAAGTAGATAACGTGGAAAAAAGCTATAGGGAACTGGATAAACCCGAGAATATGCGTAATAATAGGGGAATTATGCCTAATGGGCAACCTGTTGCTGTTGGTACCAGATTTGACTGGGTGCCTAATTAACCGAACGGACAGTTTTGTTTTCATACGATATTAGTCTAGCTGCCGATTTTCCTGCGCCATTTTATTTTTAGCGTCAATGTCGGAAAATCGCGTCCTCAGGAAATATCTGCATATTGGATTTAGTTGATATTTACCGCTGAGAAAAAGATACATGACCGGCGATGTACCCTATTCAGACAGCTTGTCTAGCGAAAATTAAGTACCAAATAAAAGGATATATCGTCAATTTGAAGAAGTTTCTCAAAGAACCCAAATTAAATTGATGGTTTATCTTTGAAAACTAAGCAGTCATTGCTTAAATCATGTGGTGGGATCATCAGCAAGCTTGAAAATCGGACAAAATTAATGATAATTAATGCCGCGGCGTCTTCAATTAATTAATTAAAGCAATGCAGTTCCATATGATGTTTTCATAAATAATAAATAATGTACGCAATAAGATTAATTAAGTTCTTCGTCAAGATATATTTCAGTTGTACCAGCGTGTACACCTTTACCGGAAGTGGGTATAACACGTCACAATCTCGGTCTCGTCTGTCTCGCGAGAATGACAGAACGCCAAAATGGCGGCGCCCATGAACTTATTTCTCAAGTAAAAAACAGTGTCTTAAAACACGAATTTCTCACTTAAAGGGTTGATGTCAACAAAAAACTGTCATGGTACCTCTTTTTTAATGATGAATATTTATATAAGACAGACATCAACCCATCCATTCCTATTCCTTTAAGATATGATTATTTCTGGTTATGACTTATTTATAATTTCCTGGACTCAGGGTGGTTAGAGTTAAGTTAAACCATTGTCCTTCACTTTTGACCTTGGCCCTGAACCAGCACAGTTGAAACATAATTTTTCATGCTTTGCATATTTCAGGGTTTTTTCTCCCTATTTTTTTCGAGGAGGCCTTAGCTTCTTACTTTTGGGAAAATTGTTGGTAAAACATTAATTTTTGGGAAGTTATTTTGTTGATATTTAGTTGGAATTTGTTCCAAACTGTGCATCAATGGGCATATTTAAATTCAAAATTGTTGTCAGACATATTTTCAATCATGATTGTACCGAAACAGACTGTATGTACATTTGTACACTCTCTCTAGATATGTTTAAATCTGACCCAATGGTAGAACTACTTTCACTCTGTATTGTTTCCTACAGATAATAGCCGATGACGTTCCGATTGCTGGGATGTAAGCATTTTTGTGCAACACAGATTAACAGTAAATAAATGATTTGTACCACAACCGGATCTTGTGAGAAGATCTCAACATCAGTTCCTTACAAACAGGCGGGATAACCCATAAAACTTTTAAAGACAGCTTGCATTTAATCTGTGGGGTCATAAAAACATTTGAATCATATTAAGAAAATAGTTTGTCTTAGCTTGTTTATGCATCCATAACATGCTTTGTTAAATATATGCACATATATTGCTGTGCTCTTTGATTTGTGTTTTGTTTTTGTCAACACACTCCGATAACACAAGCAAATTTATGCCTAAAATTGCTTTACTTCACTTTAACTCATATCTGAATCTTAACTTTATTGTCTTTACCTCATGTTACCGGACAGACACTTGTATACATATCTTTGAATATTGATAAAAATTAGTAAATAATGGAGGCGAACTTTCTGATACTGTACCCGTCTTGCTAAAACAGTTTTAATGATCTGTACCCTTCTTGTGTTTACACTGAACCATAACTTGGGAGTCATTGTTGAGGATTTTTATTGTTTTTTGTCATAATTTCCTTATTTTATCATGCAGAATATGAAGTTATTGTCTCTCTCACAAGAGCATGACACATCTGTTAGATCTATATAAATTAACCAATACTGCACAATGTATGAATGGAGCTTCATCATGTTTTCACTGTCTATGGAAATACCAGCATGAAGAAGCTGGCGGTTCAGTAATGAATAAGAAAAAATAACAAATTATGTATCTCATCTCCATTTACCATTCATTTTTCTATGGAAAGATATAAAGCTAAGCTATATCAAAAGTACTATAAATGTTTCTACAATTAATTATATAATGTCACATATCAATCCTCCTGGAAAAATCATTAGATGGATTTTTGGCAGATTACTTATTTCAACATGTTGAAAAGTGTTACACCTACAGTTGATTTCATTATGCTTTTTAAAACACCGTTTTATATTCTCAGAAATGCCTTGACTTTTATTTCTGATCGGTATGACTAGGATCACTCTTAATAAATCATTTTAAGGAGTTTCCTGAATACTGTTGTTGAACGTGTAAAAGGTAGTTTCCACTCTTTCAAGTTTATTTCCACTTATTTAAAAAAAAATTAAATTCTTGCCAGTGTATACAATTTCATAATGTTACTTGAAGTTTTCCTTTCTCATCCAAGGGTATATAGTGAGTGAACGGGTGAAGATCAAAATATGTTTTCATTTTGCCATAATCCCTTTTAATTTAATAATTAACTCTGCATAAACAATAAATAACATACAGATCCGAATGAAATTTCTGTAAATGTCCATTAGAATTTACGTATAACGCTTAGTTTATAAAAAGAGTGGGCAGTCTTTTTAAATTTAAGGCATATTTATAATTTTATCCTTAACTTTTCCCAATATCAGCTGTTGGTCAAACACCATTTTGACAGTCAATCTTTTGAAATATAAAGTCAATTCAGCTCAATTTGATTATGAAAATATGAGCATAATGTCACTTTAAAAAGTTTATCATTGGCTATAGTTATCTTAAGACAAAATATACATATAAATCCAGTTCCTTTCTGTAAATTGTCATATACATGTATTTCAGATGGATTTTGATGAATCATTTGAAGTAAGGGTCTTGACAGTTAAGCTTAGTGTAACAAACACTCAAAGTGCACCCATGAAAACACAAAATAGATGTTGGATCTGTGAAATAAGTGTTGACACCAAGTTTAATCATAAATGTTTTCTCCATTAAATCTTTAAAAATAATCACAAGTCAGGGTACAGATAAAATTGGTAAACTCACAAGTAGGGCTCACAATCACAAGCAAGTAACGTTCAGTTTACAGAAATGACCACAATGGTAAAACTTTAAATTTAATGTTCAAAATACATCAATATTTTTTGCAGAAGACTAAATTTTCGTTCGTAATTGATAACTTTATTAGTTCGATATCACAACCACTTATTTAACTCAATCAGCCTTGAAATAAGATGGATATTTGTTCATGTTCAGTGTTGATCACCTAAGAATTGTTTGTGAGTTTTCGATTATTTTATAGCCTTAATGCTAACATTTATATGTTGCATTACTTAGACGTTTAATAAAGTTTCTCTTCTACATTATACATATAGATTTACTGACCTAACGTCCATAAGTATCAACATAAATACCAATATATTAAACAAGTTAAACGGCAGTAAATGGCTGACACTGACATCTTCTCGCAAGATCTGGTTGGGGTTCAAATCGTTTATATACTGAGAGATTAAAAACCCGAAATATTAAAACATCACAAAGAAATAAAAACTCATCTTTTTGTTCAGACCCATAGACAAATCGGGTATGATTAGTAGAGGGTCATTTCTTTGTAAAAATTATAGAAAATACGACAATCTGTGATCAAGTATGATACTCTCCCAGAGCAAAACCAGTGTTGACAACTTTAAAATTGCCAATGTTCCAATCTAGGTGCTTATGTAACACAATTCTCTTTAAACTTAACCTTGTTGAAACTGCATTAAACATTGAAATGTCCATGAATCTTGCCTTTAGTCTTTTAACTATTTTTTCATGTGAATAAAACATAAAGAAAACTTTTTTTCTTTATTTTGCACCTACATACTTTGGGCCTGTGAAAATATCTCCAGGCCTATAACTTAGCCTAGGTTGAAGGCCCAAATGGCCTATGATCTAAAAAAGTTATTTTGTAGACTTCATTCATTCTAGGGATTTAGAAGTTATAAAGGGGATACAAAATATATGGCTGAATCTTTAAAGACGGGGAAGTCAAAGGCAGGGTTGGCTATAGACTAACTACATGCGTATATTTAAGAGAAAATCAAAAAAAAAAAAAAACAATTAAATAATATTCAGAATCCTATACTTATCAATGAAATTTTCAGTGTCAGTTTTAGTGGAGTGCTGCCAATTTCAATGTAACACAATGATAATTGGTGGGGTATTCCGATAACGGAACAAATCTCAACTTTTCGGATTCATAATAATAGTTGAATGTTCCGAGTGAAACAGAAAGAGGTACATAAAAAACCGCATGACACTTATAAAAACGGAAAAATGAAGAGATTGTTTTTACCCACTCCCCGGTTCATACAATCATGTAGGCTTTGCCTATATAATTTCATATTATAAGACACCACTGGTGACCATGACCTTGAACTGTTTGGGTCAAGGTATATGCACATTGTCTTGGTTGAACATTTGAGAAAAGCTTTTAGAAATTACTTTCAGAGGTTTGAAAACTATGGGGTGGACACAAAATAAAAAGGTTCAAACATTTTAACACCACTGGTAACCTGGACCTTGAGCTGGCCAAGTTAGAACATGGGTTTGCTTACCAACTTGATGGGATGAACATTTTATCAAAGTTTATTAAATTCATTCCAGGCATTTAGAAGATATAAACCAGACATTAAATCTATGATTCAAATCTTCAAACACCACTGGTGACCTTGACAGTGAGCCATCCAGGTTTGGACATGGCTCCTTCACCTTGTCTTGATTGAGTGAACATTTGACTAAAGTAAAGTAACGTTTCGTGAAATTCCTTCCGGTTGAAAAAGTTATGGAGCCAACACGAAATGTGCATGCATGAACGCAAGGTCTTTATGGAGACCATTCCCATGTTTCCTACAGGTTTTTTTTACTAACAAATTAATTGACACTGATTGTCTGAGCCTTTCCCTTCACAGACGCTTGTGGTTTGGAGCTCAAAACGCCTTTAAAATCCAAATAAAATGCATATTTGTCAATCCCAGGACATGTACTGATCATATATATCAAAAAATCTTAATATATGCCGTTTTGAAAAAAAATCATATTTCAACATCTATAATAATACACAAGATAAAAATGTTCGCCGGAAAAAATCCGCACCCCTACCGTCATAATCACCATGTATTTTAATCCATTTCCAATATTTTCACATAATCCTTTGGTCCATCGACACAGAAGATATAATTCTTCACGATGATGGTCAATTTTAAACTTCAACGGTAATATAAACAACGCAACAGCCGAAATAAACATCAATATTCTCGCCGTTTTTTTTCAACGACAAAAACTTTCGATAAATTCAATGGACCAGACGGCTATGAACGAAGCTATCCGATTATGTGGCCCCAGCTTTGCCGTGTGCAAAATGCGCAGCGCTTTTAAGTTTGGGAACCACATAATCGGATAGCTTCGTTCATAGTCGTCTGGTCCATTGAATTTATCGAAAGTTTTTGTCGTTGAAAAAAAAACGGCGAGAATATTGATGTTTATTTCGGCTGTTGCGTTGTTTATATTACCGTTGAAGTTTAAAATTGACCATCATCGTGAAGAATTATATCTTCTGTGTCGATGGACCAAAGGATTATGTGAAAATATTGGAAATGGATTAAAATACATGGTGATTATGACGGTAGGGGTGCGGATTTTTTCCGGCGAACATTTTTATCTTGTGTATTATTATAGATGTTGAAATATGATTTTTTTTCAAAACGGCATATATTAAGATTTTTTGATATATATGATCAGTACATGTCCTGGGATTGACAAATATGCATTTTATTTGGATTTTAAAGGCGTTTTGAGCTCCAAACCACAAGCGTCTGTGTTTCCCTTGATAAATTACCAAGTTTTTTCCCAAAACATTCTATTTTCCCTTTGAACTGCTAAGGGATTAAATACTTAAAATGTAAAAAAATATGAAGTTCTTCCATTTCAGCAAATAAAACCTACCAATTTATATTTTAAAGATACAGACTATCTGTCTGCAACGACGATTAAGAAATAAACTTTACGAAATCCGCGGTAAATTTACATTTTTTATATAAAAAGCAGATATTTGAAATTTATTATTACGGTTACATTATAAATTCAATTTCAAAATAAAAAAGAAGCCAATGTAAGTTATTCACAGTTGATCAAAGATGCAATAATTAAGATTTATTTGGTTATGTAGTCAAATTAATTGAGGCACAATTGCGTAAAGTGTTTTACGGGTAATGTATTGCGGGCTTTACAATTCGAACAACACGTAAAAGTAAATTTATTCATTTTTTTAAATACAAGATATATCTTGTGAAAAAGTGTCACATTTCACACTCCGAGCGTTCCGCCATCTCATTCTGTCCACCTTTATCGGATTCCGCGCATGCGCGCGACGGGACTTTAAGGTAAACGAAAGTGTCCGATCCGTGTAATATAAATCCGTGAGTGAACATTTGACTAAAGTAAAGTAACGTTTCGTGAAATTCCTTCCGGTTGAAAAAGTTATGGAGCCAACACGAAATATGCATGCATGAACGCAAGGTCTTTATGGAGACCATTCCCATGTTTCCTACAGGGTTTTTTTTTACTAACAAATTAATTGACACTGATTGTCTGAGCCTTTCCCTTGATAAATTACCAAGTTTTTTCCCCCAAACATTCTATTTTCCCTTTGAACCTCTAAGGGATTAAATACTTAAAATGTAAAAAAAATATGAAGTTCTTCCATTTCAGCAAATAAAACCTACCAATTGTAGCTCATAATATGAATGCAGGAAACTAGTGTCTGAACATGGGGGCGGCCATTTTTCTTGGCTATGTTCCGTAATGAATGGTACTTTTTCTGGAAATCAAATTTATGCATTCAAAATATCATCATTTTCTTGGTTATTTTTTAGTAAAGAAAGATCTTTGAATTTGTATTTCTAATTTTGAAAATGACTTGATTGATGCAAGTGTGTCACAGATATACTATCTATACCTACATGTATTCTGTATTCAATTTCATACAAAAGGCCATTAGAGACCTGGAAGTGAGATCATTCACCACAATATACAATACATGTTGTACTGCAAAACATGAAATAATACTTTGCATAATGATAAAGTATTTAAGGTGAAAAAATATATTGCTGTGACTATTATGTAGTTTAGTATAAATTGTATCAGGCTGGTGAAAATGCCCGATCGGGCTTATATGACATTAAAAAATCACATTTCAAAAAAGTAATATAACATGTTAATTTCTTTTAAGCTTTGTTTGTTTAATGAGAATAATATTTGACATTAAACAGGAAGAAAAATAATTGGCTACTGTCACTTTTGTGAGAATTATTTCCCTTTTTCATGTTTTTTGTAACACCTAATTTTTGAAGTCCTTAAAAATTATGTTACATAATTATGCAAAATGTAACACAAAAGAAAAATTATGTTACATAATTATGCAAAATGTAACACAAAAGAGTTTAAATATCTTCTTTATGCTCTTAGTCATTTTGCAAACTTCTGTCTGCTTACGTTTCATTAATTTTCAGTGAAAACTTCAAAGTATAATGTTCAGTGTCAAAGAATTTTCGAAATAAAAATGCCAGAACCTGGAAATATTAATTAAATTTATATACTAAAGGTCTTGGCACAATAATTTAGGGCAAAATGTAGCTGATAATCACTTTTCTATACAGAATTTAACATACAACATAATTTTTATGAATTTCAAATATTTTGTTTGAAAAAGAGAAATAATTCAAAGAAAATAAAAGATAACCAAAATATTTGTATCTTGATTTGTATCATATATAAAGGCTTAATAAACACAACAAATTGGAAAGAAACAATTATTGATTTATTTTTTTCCTAGAAATATAGTATTTTATGTCATAAGTCCGATTGGGCATTTTCACCAGAATGTGTATGACTGTTTATATTTTAATTTCCCCAAATTGTTTTTTTTTTCATTTATTTTTCCCTCCCCACCATCTTTCCCTTTTCCTAAAAAGAACCCTGTCCTTCAGCTATTCGACAGGGGATAAACACCTTTTTAAATCTGTTTCATAACAAAAAGTATAATAATTATTGTAAAGTCTATATGATGATAAATTTTATCTTTTTTTTTTAAATATTTCTACTCTAGAACCAGAGGGGTATAATGGGTATTTTAGCTTCTTGACTTATTCCTCGGCTCTGATTGAAGGACTTTCTTTAATGTTACCAACTGTAAAACTAAAGAATTTTCCTGGAAAACAATTAGCAAAATCTGATGTTCATTTAGACCCAGAAATTTGGTTACTGGATAATGTAAACTGCAAGTTACCAAACAACCACACATTAGATCATGGAAGTTATAGTTCTTTTATTTGGTTACAAAATTTCATATTTTTTCAATAACCAGTGTTTTTCCTTTACTGTATATATTGGTAAAAAGTCAACTCAGCCTTATACTAACTCAGCATGGGTCAACTCTGCCCACTTTTAAATAAAAAAAAAAATATTAAGTTGTTCTAATTACTTGCATGTTATCAAGACAAACTGTTTTAAATGAAAAATAAGAGACATCTGGTATATTATTAAAGAATTATACATTGTATTTCTGCAAAATTAATGCATATTAAGAAGAAATTTGTTATGTTTACAGTATTCTTGCAGATTCTTCAAAAGTTACTGTTATACAAATGTGTTCCATTTGATAGTTTTTGTAAAAAAAATCAATAAAAATATGACATAAAAAGTTATTTATTTATTATATAAAATATTTTTAAATGTTTGTTCTTTATCATATTATTATAAAACAGCATGTAATACAACTACTAATATGCAATGTATTTTTTCAATGTCCCAAGGATTAGTTGTAATAGGTTTTTATTAACCAAATCATTGAAAATTTCTTCATTACCAAAAATGCAATTATAATTTAAGAAAACATCTTTCGACGTTTGTAAAAAGTCCAGGTTCCAATAATAAAGACTTAGAGTGATTTAACAACGAGGCCCCCTAGTATGTTTTAGGGCCAAGCTGAAACTGATTCTATATATCTAATAGATCTACCGGATAACTGCACTGTTCCCAAAAGAAAATAGACAGCAAATTTCCCGATTCATTACTGATAAATTCCAAAAATAACACTGAAAATTTCCTCAAAAATCAGCAAATTTTAAGGTAAACAAAAATAGTAATGGATGCTAACATGTTGAACGTGATATACAATAAAACCAAGTATAACCACAAGAGTAACATTCATACTTGGACTCTCGGGCTTTGGGTCTATCTTTTGTGTTAACAAATAAGTCAAATAAAGCATTAATTTATATTTCTGCATCGACTGACACAAAATTTATGAAAATCAACTTAAAAGTCAAAACTGTCAACAACTGTTATAGTTTATGGAACAGGACTACAGCGGCTGTTTTCAAGCCTAGCTAGCGAGTTACGTTCCTTCTCTATATCAACTTAAAAAAATAATTACTCATTGTATGTATTGTGAACATCAAATAATATGCCGAAAGCCCATACTGAAAATCTTAAGCTAGGATAATTGTATCCTTGGGTGGCCCAAGTACGTATATTGACGTACCTGGGTGGCTGTGATTCAACACAACAGTCAAGCTTTCTTTGTTGATCAGTAAAAATTACTTTATTAGTTGAAAAAATCAATTATTTGTATTCTAATCAAACATTTAACAAGCCCTTGAGACGTAAACAGTGAAGGTGTTGACTCGGACTGGCCCTGTCAAAGGGAGGAAATTTTTTAGGTCAACCGACAATATATCGATCTTGTTTTATTTCAATCTACTTTTATCTGTAAATCAAATAATATAAGATGATATAATACATTTTAAATTCAGTCACTGTTTATATTGTAAATCAATGTTGTTTTTATTTATTGTAGTCCAGGTTTTTTTTTCGAATCATTTTATGTGCCAAACTAACAGTTTTATCTGCCGTTTATGTCCGTTTGAAATTATTTCAAAACATGGTGCATGACATACATATTCAATTAACACATAATATTAGTTTTATGACACATGTTTCCAAATCTGATGCACCTGATAAACTTCCATAAAATGACAAATTTACCATACCTCGCTGAAGTGTTCTGGCACGTCTAGCGTCAGCCATTTTGTTACAATCCGGATATGAAACGGGGGTTACATGCGCATGCGCAAATAGGATATTTGCGCATGCGCGTGTGTAACCCCCGTTTCACGGGTCGGGAAAACAAAAATCGAATTTCACTGGCGGGTGTGTGTTACACATTCCGACCACACACATCGGTAGTACATCGATATTCCGAGGTTTACCTAGAATTTTCACAGAATGACCCTGATAGTATTTCTACGCGTTTGGCGAGGTTTACATACCGAGGTCATGGGAAAATTACCTCGCTATGTGTGTGTACCACGGTATGTTGGTGTGTTCTTCAACGAACAACCACGCTGGGCATGGAGAACAAACGCACCAACGCAATCACGCACACACGCACACACGCACACACACACACACTAATATATATATATATTGTTGTTTGTTGTTCCAGTATGTTAATGTTTCAGGATTTGTTACATATAGAGTAATCTATCAGACCAAAATTTGTAACAAGGAAACATATCAATTCCACGTCATGAATAATATAATTATTTAAACAATTTTCACGTTTTACTGTTGGTGTTGCTGTTGCAGATGGTAAATATTCCACTGAGTGACGAGTGTATAGACATCCTTATACATAAGCTTGATGTGGACGGTGACGGTGAGATAGACTTCGGGTAAGTGATAAAAGAAATATTTAAACTTGAACATTATGTAAAAGTTAGACGCTATTAAACGTTTTAATACAGGTCAACAGAGGAGGATATGGATGTTTGAGACTTTTTTCTAATAAATGTCCAATGTCCAACAACAAAGGCCTAACCCGTTCAATTAGTTTGAGGGAGAAGGAAAAATTACAAGCAACTTTTATAAATTGTTATTGCTTATTGTCAGTGTATGATATGGAAAGCAAATTTATTTTTTATATTTTATAGAGAATTAATGGCAGCACAAGCAGAGCACAGGCGAAAAATGAGCAAATTTCTAATGGCCCAGGAGAGCGACATGGATGTTGAAGACACTGACATAGGCCGCATAAGAATAAAACTTTCTCGACTTATGGCAAAGAAAATGTCGGGAAATCCTGCATTCAAACACGAAGTCGAAAAGATGACAAAAGTAATAAACCAACAAGGTGATGCAAAATTTACCGAAAAGTTGAGTCAAAGTCTGGTGCAGAGAATGAGGGGATCCTTGTCACATTTTATTGATAAAGAAAATCTTACAAGATCTGGGTCCATCACGGGAGCGCATCTTACGTTATCCGATAAAATAAAACAATGGAAACATATGAATTGATAATGTTATCTTGAAAGAAAACCAGTCATCAATGGTGACCAATATAAGATGGTTTGAACATATATACAACAAGTCTGAACAGGTGCATGTTTTATCCACAGCAATCAAATTTACCCACCTCACTAACTATTTACAATTCTAACACGACCCGCTATTTTCCCTATTGAACACTATAGGACCGAAAGTGTGTGCAAGGGGGTAGTGGGGCGTGGGGGATGTTGCATTTTTTTATTATCCCTCATGTACAGACTCAATCAAACCGCGTCTGCAACTTTCATGTAATTTTGCTGTTTTCGAGGGATCACTTTGTTTCAAGATATTTATTATGCTATAAAATGAAAGTTCACGTTCTATATTTAGACATGTGTCGTTACCATTAAACATGTGACGTAACACTAAAAATGCAAAGCGAGGAAAATAAGTAACGAAACAATTCTTGTGGTAAGTTATACTAAATATGTATAATTACACACAAGGGCAACAAACAAAATTTAAAACTTTAAAAACCAAAAGCTATCGCACGATAACGACATAAAACTGATAAGACATAAAACTGACAAATTCCACATTGTCGTACAAAAAAAACTACATAGAACATGGTATTTTTGCATCTTACAGTTTCATCAACAGACTGATCATGTGAATATATTGCTTTGCTGACACAAACGTTTAGTATCAAGTCAATGAAAGAGGCTAGATGTGAATATTTCGCCATTACCAAGAAATATCAATGAACATCACCAGTGTTTGTTTCTTTTTATTTTTTTATTTTTACAAGGACCATGAAAGAAAAGCGACATTACACTATATTAACATTAAAGCAGCAGAATAATAAAGAAGATATAAATAGATATAAAAGAAAACACACTTGTTTATATTATACATTTGAATATCATTTAAGAATAATATTGGTATTGCATGACTTCATTGAATGAACTTTATTTGCTAGGACATTACATGAAAGGAACTGAAATGTGTTGATATCAAGAAATGAACAAGTTTGGCAGCATGATAAAGCAAAGTTCACATTGATTCTGTAGACACTTCGTCACATTTGATAGTCATACTTACGAAGTAAAGTACTATTAAAATGTAAAAAATGATGATGTCAAATAAAGTGGTTATTATATATTTCTGACAACAATACAGATTTTATTGGACTCGTACATAGCTGCAAAATCTATATCAGAGGCTAGAGCTAGAGCCTGCTCCAATATATGTTTGACATCTATATACTCGTATATGTATAAAGGTACAATAAATATAATTTTCTGAGTTTGAACGCAGTGAATTAGAAGATAATTATTTCCCCCTGTTTCGTTGTAATTGTTTGCAATAGGTGGCGCTGTGCAGCGCACGAGTTTCTCGGTATAATGTACAACGTGGTCATTCAGCGCTAGGACAGCCGACGATAATGAGTGAAGAAAATTCTAATTTTAATATCTAACTAATTGTAAGATATGAAGTTGCGCCAAATTAATAAGATTTTTGTATTACATATGTTTATGTTGTTAATGCTGTTGGAAATAAAGATGATAACGCTTATCTTTTGACGTTACATTTGTATTCTATAAATGTTTGTACTTTAAGTAAAAGTATTGTGAAACAGTCGGCATATCCAAAGTCGCTTACAACAAATTAAACAATTTGAAATGTTTATGTTCGTTTCTTTCATTTTGTCACTTTGCAAACAGTTTGCAATGATCTAGGGGGAGAATATTTCTCCTCTATAAAAAGGCAAACTTGTGTTTTATAATATAGTGATTATGGATTAATAACAGATTATATCAGGTGAAGAAAAAAGTGTTAAATAACAAACAATTTTGTCAATAAAGAAGCAAAACATTAAACATTTAAGCAAAAAGGTTAAAGAAAGTCGAAACCGTAAAAGATCATCAATATTAATTAAAATGATAATTATAACAATAATAATATAAAAAAAAACATTGGAAAAAATACAAATAATAAAGAAAACTTTATTGGGTATTATTGAGTCTTCAATTAAATCACAAGGTTTGCTGCACTAGGATGTTAAAAAGGGTCAGGATTATCACATTGTTAATTCTATGAAAATATTGGTTATATGATTGATTCTGGAGAAGGTCTAAGCTTGCAAATACCATTACCGAACAAGATCAATCAAACCGTTTCAATGTCTCGTTTTTTGTGCATTTAAAGGAATTCCGTTTTTTTGTATCTAATAAACAGTAGTAAAAATTTATTTGAAGTTCGTGGAGATGCGCACAGTATGTTTTAAACATTTAAGGTGTATAAATGTAGACCTCACATAACGCCATCGTTTCAGTAGATTCATGCTTGATTTTTAGGAACATTCCGAAGATTGTATTTGTACAATTGATTGTTATGCTAAAAGGTTCATTGTTTATAGCAGGACCAAAGTAAGATCCACAGTCTGTTCCGGCATCATTAATGACATTTTCACGACTTTTAGCAACGGTCACTGTGAAATTTGTCTGTCTTTCAACTGAAACATATTCATGTTTGTAATATATTGCTTGTATGATTTAAATCAATCTTTTTAAAAAATAAATTAAAAGAAATACAAAATCACCTTTTTTGTTTTAACTTTTTAGTTGACTCAAAAGTAATATTATTTGAAAGAATAGAATAAATCATCGGGTTTGATCGTATCCTAAAGATTCTTACAATGTTTTATCCTTGCTGTTGACTTTCCTTTGTTTTTAAAGACAGTGAACTGTTACTTTGAAATAATATCATTGTAGAAACTTTTGAATAGTTAAAGACTGTAAGGATTTAACACCAGCTGCCTATACAGACTAGAATTTCTAGCTCGAGAGTAACTGTTTGCGGCGGTAATGAGGTTCTGCCCTAAACTACCCGAGAGTTAGATTTACCTGTGTGTAACGTCAGCCGGTGTTTGATTCTCTTTCTTGCATCTTACAAATTAATTATGTTTCGAAAAGAAATTAGGAAAACTGATATTTTCGTTAAGCATTTTATTTCTCATAGTGGCGTATAAATTTGTAACATGTAGCGGAAAAATGACGTTATCCAAGAACGCATTTTATTGATAATAGGCGTGTCCGAATGACGTCATTTAAGACTAGCTACTTATAAATTCAAATGAATTTAATGAGATGTTATAATGTTATGTTACAAAATTCTCTGAAATAACCTTAGCGGTCCGACGTCTATTGTGAAAAAAGAGGGATGGAATTAAATTAATTAATCTTTAAAACTCGTTTACTGATAAAATGAATATTAATATCTTACAACAACAGTCTCTTCGTAACATTATTTGTACTGATTTTACAGGACCCGGAGTTCCAAACTCAACAGCCCAGTATGAGAAATTAAGTGTGTGGGCACAGTTGTGTATGCCTTCTACCTTTCCGTCTATAGCCTTGTCTGCGATCATATGATGTTCACTTCTAAATGTAGTGGACTGCCATGCTTCAGCTCCTTGTAAAAGATTTATTCCTGTAAAAATAACAACAAAAAGAACATTTAATTTTTTTTAGATAGATTCTATGGAATATCATTTATAAAGTATACCTCATGCTTATACGAATGCCATTATTTTTTTGTAAAGTTTAGTGAAGAAAATGAAGAGGAATGTTTGTTTAGACAAATTCGTGGAATGAAGATTAAAGGTTTTAACGTCCGATTTGCGACAAATTGTGTTTCAAATGTCGGACTTAATCCCTTTGCTTTTTACTTGGCACGAAGTAAACATACTTGTGTAAATCAATTGCCACAATTGATCTTTGTAGTAAACTTTTATACGTTATACTTTAACCACTTTTTAAGAAATGAACCAGTTGATTTAAATTTTTTCTGAAAAATTCCGATTGCCTTAGTTTATTTGCAAGTAGAATTTCTGTTTAACAGTTTCTGAAAAAAAAACTAAACAAATATTCTCTTCGTCGGTCGTAGTTGACAGTTTCACATCTGTCACTTCTCGTTGCATTGGCTTAAGCGTTCACTTATTAAAATGTACTTAAAATTCTTTAGAAACTTCTTAAATGTTGTCACACGAATGCACTTTCACAAAAAAAATACAATGTGCCTATAATAATATATTTAAAAAATTACTGAGACATTTATGAAAAGCTTAATGAAACTCCCTGTTTCAGAAAATTTGAAAATTTGCATAAATAGTTCAATAAAATCGATCAAAAGAGTTCGACTACAATTAAAGTTATACATGCATATAATACGAAATGTGGAGAATTTAATGCCAACTCCCAACTCTCAATATATTTTTTTATCAAAACGACCTTATTTCTTAATTTCCAAAAGTAAACAAATGGATAGATTGATAATTACAGATGCTTTACGAAAATGCAATTCAACAGCTCTTACAACGATGCGTATGGCTCAAATGCAAAACAGACCCCCTTTAGATTGACGCATTATTAAATTTTTATGTTAGCATGGATACACATGAAATCAGACAGTTGCACAGTCTTTTATTTGTTACTGAGAAATAAAAAATATTGTCTATCCATTTGATGGAAATGTACATAAAATGTTTAGCATCAAAAATTATTAAAATTTCGCCTGAAGTTAAATGTTTTATATACTTCTATTTTTATTGACGACTCGCAAAATAAATCGGGTCATTCCGCAGTAAATCATATGTCTTATCCAAAACCAGAGGGCGCCACCGCTGAAGTCACCGTCTTTACTAGCTGCTCGAGCACCCTAAAACTGTTCCTTTTCGTCTCTGTTACATTTTAGGGTCACTCACTTGTTTCAGTCAGGAAATCGGCAGCTTACTTTAAACAAATTTTTATCGTACCGCCTTGAACGTATTCCCGGATTTAAAAAATGCACGCGAACTTTCCGTCTTAAACGTTGCAGTGGATCTTCAATCTGTGCCTTCTCAACGACGTGAATGTACCGAGGGGAAAGAGGAGAGATTTTTAATTCTTTAATAGTAACACACTTTTATCTATATGGGTTGCTGGGCCGTATCATCATTAATCACCAAGGTCAATATGAAATGACTTATAACATTTCAGATGATTACGTCACTTATCATAGCTGACCCTTACAGGAGTTTGTTCGTTAAAGTTACATTTAATAAATTTCATAAAAAACTAAATAGCGACATTTCATTAATAAATCGGGTTTTATATCGACTCCAGGTCTTATTTTTGTGTCCAGACAACCAAAATGAGTTTTATTAGCATAAAAATAGGTAACCTCATTGTGGCGAAATGGGAAGTACAATTTCTGTTTGCATGAGAAACTCCGCCTTCGGATCATCCGTACATCAATATTAAATCAACAAACATACCAGCAACTGTTATTTACATACGATGTCGTAGGACTGGATATTTTTCGAATTCTTCCATTGTACGTTTGAGTGGTATTTTGTATTTTTATTTCCTTTCTTTATAAGAAAGACAATACACACATAAAACATTTAAAATGAAAACGTCATACTTTTATTATACTTTAAAAGGAATATGCAGTGAAGTTTAATTATAAAATTTGACCTGCTTGCTTTCAAAACAAATAGTAAAATATATTTTTTAATCATTATAATATTTTTTTTCATTAAAACTTTTCGAAATGAATATAGAGCTATGTTATTGTCTCGTTAACACACTTTCTCCCAAAGAAGTTTTGCAAGTCCGAAAATGTTGCATTTTATGTAAAATTATTAAAGAAAATATTCCTTACTTTCATAATTACTATGCTATTAAACTATTATGACTATTTTTGTTACTCTTACTGATAATTTTAATGTCCTTAAATCAGAAAATGTTGCTGTAAATACAAATAAAACGAAATATTGAAAAAGAATACTTTATAACAGGTAACATGTATACTACTACTACTACTACTACTACTACTACTACTACTACTACTACTACTACTACTACTACTACTACTACTACTACTACTACTACTTACTACTACTACTACTACTACTACTATACTATACTACTACTACTACTACTACTACTACTACTACTACTACTACTACTACTACTACTACTACTACTACTACTACTACTACTACTACTACTACTACTACTACTAACTACTACTACTACTACTACTACTACTACTACTACTACTACTACTACTACTACTACTACTACTACTACTACTACTACTACTACTACTACTACTACTACTAATAATAATAATACATGTAATAATAATAACGAAAAAACGAAACGGAATCTTCATAGTTTAATAACATTTTTATATAAAGGTGTAGACAATGAAAAAATAAATCTCTTACCAAAGTTCCTCCGAAAATATATTTTCCATCCGTTGTTAGGTATTCCTGACGTTGTATTATCTAACGGATAATAATCTGATGGCTTACACTGTTTATTTACTTCATGAAAATTTACAGACAGACATCCGAACAAACTATCACAACGAGCAACACATTTGTTGATGGAACTATCATTAAAGCTAGATATGGGATTCCCATTACTTTCATTGCTGGCGTTCATTTCATAAACAAAAGATTTTGTTAATCCAGCAGCAATGTGAAAGAAAATAAAAGATAGGTAAAAATGCTTTAGAATCTTTATTTTTGTGAAGGACACAAATCTAAATTTCCAAATCTTAATACAAATTTTAGTTTTGGAAATGACCCTAGAAGATGTTTAAATGTTTAACAAATCGTTTCTTTTAAGAGAATGAGAAGCAAATATACTGCCGGTACTCGAGTGAATACAAATGAATAATGAATAAAAAATTTGCATTAAGTATTCCCGACAGATATACATTTTACAAGAGAAATATTGAAAAAAGGTGGCAAATTGTTTTTTATGTTATCTGATGTCGGTCGACCATAAAAGGTCACTTTGTTAATGTGTTATGTTTTGTCTCGTTAAATCTTAAATTTGAGATTTTTTACAAGAATATTTTTCAGGAGAATTCTGCCTGAGAGCGGTTTGATGATTGTAAATTTAACAGGAAAGAACAGAATATTAAAACGGTTCTCATTGGTCATTTTAAAATTACAAACTTAAATCAGGGAATCTTATCGGTCATTCCAAAATAATTATAATAATCTAAAGGATCTTTCTGAAACGTATACACGTCCGATTTGTAAAATAATCTTAAGAAGTATTAGAAACAAATGTTCTAGTTAAAATTCTCGGATATTTGAAATCTATGAACATTCTCCCAATAAACAATTTAACAATTTATACGGCTTTAAAATTTTTTCTTTTTTTTCTCTGGTGAATATCTTATTAAACATAAGAATATACCAAGATGAAAACTACATTTTATAAGTTTTGTCCAAATTAACGAGATGCTAATAACGTCCACGATCCCGGAAAAACATATGCATACCGAAAGACATCAATTTAGTAGATTATGTTTAGTGTTCATGATATATCATATGATGATTGACGTAATCAATTGATTTTAATTTTAAAAGAATCGATAAATGTTTGCATATTGATTAAGCATAAATAATGCGTACAGTGTATATGAATACGTATGTGTAAGGTACAGCGGTTACGGAAACACTACAGTTCCATTTGTAAATATTTTTGCAGTGTTTCCTAAACCTAAAAATACTAAAAACAGAAAAGAACAGCTTAAAATAACCTATGATAATAAAAGAAGTTTTATCTGGTCCGATTATCTTTTTTAAAGATTATTCAGTAAAATCATTCAGAATTATGTATAAGAGTAATGTAAAGCTTTTTAAAACCTTTTAACGGCCACATATACATGTATTTAGAATAAAAAAATACAAAATAATAATAATTCTAAAACACAGAACATGAAAAATTAAACAGGGAAATGTTATTTTGGATTTTACTCACTACAGTGTTGGAGCAGTATCTCAAGATTGTTTCGATGTTCTTTCATTCTGTTCAGATATAAATCAGTGTGAAGAGATGAATAAGGTGTCTTAAAGTGCATTTCAGCGGGTGAAAATGGATACTTATTTTTAGCGTTTCTGTATTCAAGCGCCTCATCCGGTATGTACTTGGATACGGTATTTCGTGCGGTGCTCTAACACTTTTATGTCACACGTTTTTTTTACAGCTAGCTTATTGCCAATTATTAATCATGAGTGTCATAATATTTTTTCTTCATTCGGCCGTTAACTGCCTAGAATCACATTAACTTCCTGTGAGATTCCAAGAGAACAACTGAGTATTCTCCCCCCCCCACCCCTAACAAGTTCCTTACCCTGACGGTGCACCCTAAACTGTTTCCTCCCCCGATAGTCATCCTCGAAATTTAGAATATAAAGAAAGTTTTGCCCCAAAAGATTTTTATCATTTATTTAACTTTCACTTTTTTGTATAAACGTATTCTATTGATATTAGTTAAAACTGTATTTCATAAAAATGGAGAAATGTTTTGCCGTCGATCTAAAAAACTGAGCGCGGTCTACTCCTTTATTAACCCTTTTGAAAGCATTGTTGTTAATCATAACAAATACTGTTCAGAAATTATAATTTTAAAAGGAAAACCACACGGTAGCATTAAAGTTTGTATCCGAATTCTAACGAGCAAATGAAGACTGTAATTTGCTCGTGTGTACTCATACTGTATTTTGTCCTATTATAATACATACATTTTTATACATATATTCAAAAATTCACAAAAAACTTGCATATGAGGATTCAATTTTTTTAGAATTTCAAGAGGCATTATTTCAATGAGAAACATATTCAAGACAATTACATTAAGACATGATTCATAAAGTACAATTTCAACTTATATAAACAGAATATAAAAAGTTAGGTAACTTGTTTAAACAGAATATCAAAAGTTAGGGAACAATCAAAAATTTAAAAAAAAATGCCCTAAAAGGATGATGAAAGAAACTGAGAAGAGTAAATCGGAGCCCTAACGCGCGTATAGAAAACATTTTAAAAATTGATCATCATTCAAAATTAGGTGCTGTATGAACTGATTAGCAGTGATTACCTAAACCTAGGTAAAATACATCATCATGCTTAAAGCAAGTAAATTATTAACAAAGGAAATAAAAGACGACGTTGCAGAATATAAGTACAGGTTTTGGCACAATAACGTATCATTTGAATTTTTGTGAACAGAAATATTAATTGTTCAATTTTAGACATTCTTACAAATGCATTATTTCTGGTTTGAGTTTTATCAACTCATTTCTACATCGTTAGTAATTTAAAAAAATGTCTGGTTCTGCACATTTTGTTATTTTTAATGTATTATTTGTAAAATTTGGGTTACTCTGTTTATTAACCTTTAAAATAACCGGCTTTTTTGTAGAAGCGGTCTGGAAATCACTTACCGACCGCCAAACAAATCCGGCAAATGTATTATTAGGTAGGCCGAAAAAAAACAAGGAAGTATTTTAATGCAGTTTTGCACTGTGTAAAACCGACAACGCCAAAGTTACTTTCAGTTCGTAGATAGTTAGTCATTTTTTGAAAAGCGCGTACTTTGTAGATATTTTTTTTGTAAATACGATTAAAAGCCGTATGCGCTGATTCATTTCTTTCAATTTCGTCTCGATTTTTGCCGTTACTTTTGAGTGACTTTTTGCACAATCGTGTACATTTTCATAAATCTGTCATCCGGCACATAAATAGCTATAATTTAAAAAGTTATGAATACATCTGCGGATGTTTCAGAATTCAAAAGTTTGCATTCATGTTAAATGTTGAATACTGCTTAATTCGATGCAATGAGGCGTGGACGGTGATTTGCACTTTCCATCACCGTTCAAGAACAGGCTCATTCCAACCGAGCTTCCAACTTTTTCAATGTATATGCCGTTTTGTGCGTTCTTTAGGGATTCTTTATTTTTCTATATTTGTTAATAATTTCTGGATATATTTTGGAGGATTGGGATAATTATTTTGGCACTGTTTGTTAAGCACGTCTGATAATTGACCCAGTTGCATTTCATACTTGAACAACCCTCGTGATTATAATTTTTGTTGTTGTCCATTGTCTTTTTTTTAGTATTAGATTTAACAATATCTATACCTGAATGTACAACATAAACATATAAAGTAAGCATATACAACCACACTGATAGATTTCGTGAGTTGGATAAGAATTTATATGGTTAAATGTTGAGTGATGTATGCCATATTGTTTAAAGAAGTTTAAAGATATTTTCGATGTTTGCTTTCAAGTGTCTAAAGCTGCTGGTTCTGCTTTGCATATACTATTGTTATTCTTTTCACGCACCATAAGTCGCAACTTTGAAGTCACGTTAATTCCAGCCAACACGATTACAGATAAATTTTTTTCACGGAAGTTGTACGTCATTACCTAGTTAAATTCACAGAGATTCATCCTCGACGAAGACTGTCTTAGTTGCCATAAAACACGATACCAAGTGCAACGGGAGAATAATGTTGCTCTCCAAAGAAAATAAACCCACATGTCGGTGATTGGAAAACATATTTCAATGCACTTGATAAGGATTCTTGAGCGGTTGAGCCACGATGAATAAGTGTTGTGTAACTTTTTATTATGGCACATTGTGATCCTGGATTGTAACTTTCATGCTATACCTGTTCTTTTGCGTCGCGCAGGAAAATAGTTTGTTCGGCTAGAAAACGTGTGATGTTATACTTATTTGGCCTGCATATAGATGAAATGATGACACCCGGACATATTTTGACATTTTATTCATGTAAATATTATTTTAAGTGATTTGGTAATCAATGATTATTTCATATTAAAGCTGAATTGACATGTGTTTTCACCGCCGACTTCCATGTTTGAGTTAGATCAAATCATCATCAGAAGTGGTTAAATATTATTATATTAAGGGTAAATTTACACGGCACATAATCGTTATCCCCCTATGAATGTCTGTATGACTTCCTCTTAAAATATAATGTTTTTCCGAAACATTATTTCATTTAATTACCGGTATGCATTTTAACTGAACCTAACAATCATCATTGACTAGCTTTTTTTCTTTGCAAGTGAGACTCGCGCTCGCTCACGGCTCCATGAACCTTTTTTGTACGTGTACGCACGGGCTATCTATGTGTGATCTTATTTATCATACAAAGCGGTTCGGCAAAAAATAGTGCCACTAAAGCGATTACTATACTTTTTGGCAGACCATTGACGTCATCATGAATATTACACTATTTCAAGGGCCACTGACGTTTATATAAATAAAAACATTTTTTATAGTATAATTAGTTGGCATTAAAAACCCACGAAAAACGAGTTAATTTTCAAATACATTTTAACACCTGATTGGTTCAAAGAGCGTAGCGGTTGGTATTTTTAAACTACCTAAGTAAAAGGTTACGTGTGTTTAACATTAACAAATGTCCACTTAAAAACTGATCTTTGGTAAGAAAACAAAAGAGAATGTTGATAATATATTATTTACAGACCCGGTGGTCTTTTAACAACATCGACAGATACGCGCTTTGTGTTTTCAAATCGCCATCCTGGTTTGAAAATATTATGACGACCTATCCTCGTCTGGTAACTATTACTTCAGAATAAAATGAGAAAATGTCCGGTTTTGCTGTTTAGGTAATTAAACAAAAGAATGTTGATGGTCTTACAAAAGTAATTATAAGTTCTGAAGGCTTATTGAAAGCATACCATAAAATTATTTAGTCAGTCTTTTGAACAAAAATAGAGTGTATGGCATGTTCAACAAAAACCATAGCATAAATAATTAATTGACTTGAGGAAAAAGGTTTCATCAATTAGTAATTATGTTCTTTTTATATAGCCTTATCAAAAAAAAATGTTTTCATATCATATTCTATGCATAACAATGTTTAAAGGCTGTGTACTAAGTGATGTAGAGAAGAATTTCTAATGATATACGGAACGCCTCTAAAATATCAAACAACCATAGCCCTAAGGGGCAATCCCTTTGTTTTTACGATATTGTAGTGATCTGAAACCAACTCATTTATACGGGTTATGAGCAAGATGTAAATCTATCCTTGTTCTATCTATCATGTTTATTTCTATTTTCACATTATGGAGCTCAATCTACATCTAAGGAATTGTCACTTTCACTAGTTAGCTATGAGAATATATCCCACTGTAAATGATTATAAATTATTTATGTCACTGTTTTGCTAAGTAACATTATCAGCTATTTTCTCTCTGATAAACGTGTTTCTACTTTTACTTAAAAACGTCCTTTTTAACTGCTTTGAACTGTTTACGGTACGTTACTAGGGCTCAATTATTGACAGAATTCTACAGTCTGATTCTTTTATAATTTCTTCGTAGTAAAGGTACAAACCGGTGATACTTTTATAATTGTATGAAAATACTTCAGAGGCAAAACCTTATTTCGGTGATTGTCAAATTTAGGTGGAAATTTGATGTAAGCCGTCTGCTGCATTACGTATAAAAGTAATTAAACCATTCCTGATAGATTACGATGTTATTTTTCAGAGCAAACAGATCTGAACTATTTGGGATTTTTTTTTTTGGAAAATAATTTTTATTACATGTTTTTATTAACAGTTTACATCCTGAAATAGAATATTTAACTGCTTGTTGGAGTTAGGCACGGTTCACTGGTACGCTTTTTTCCGTGTAGACTAATAAAGAAGGTACATGCGTTCAGCCTTATAGCCGATTAACTTAAACTGTTATAGCTGTATATTTCAGAAAACGGTTTTAACATAACATAGAACTTGAAAACTGCTGATAATCTTTATTTTGTTGCCATTTTTTTTTGTAATTGCTTTTATAAATCAAATAAACTTGTATTTTACAACTGTAATTATCAGTAATTAAACATTAAAGTGATTTTTCTTGTTCATATAGAGATTCCTTTAAAATATGTTAGATGATTTTTAACAAGCAAAGGGGTTTAAATGAAAGAGAAGTAGAAAAAGAATACCAATCACTATAAGAGTGAACATTTTTCAATCAACCAACTACCTTGACAGACTCCCTGAATATACCTCTATTGATAGTCAACACTACCAAAGGTTCTTACCTCTTAGTTAAGACAGTGACACTATTGGGAAAATTATCACACTCACTGAAACATTGCTCAATGAAAGCAAAAAATAGGTTTAAATTTGCAGATTGGGGACATAGATAATTGGGAATCGGGTAAAAGTGCTTTCAGTTCAGGAAATTTTTTATAGATATTTGACGTATTTGTTTTGTAACTGTCCGTTTAAACCTGTTCATGAATAACAATACTTTTTTTACAATTTTACAATACAATTTTAATACTTTCAAGTGCCTGAAAATATAACAAATAATCGTTTTCAAATAAAGAGATTTTTTAATCCAGTAATTGGCATCTGGTCCTTCAGTCCTAATTTTTTCATGGAAAACTTTGTACTGGCGCGTCACTATTATTTACAGGCATCCAACCAACATCGGCCATATTTCTGATTGGGTTTCACATTACGTGTTTAAAAAGATCAAAACAAATATTCAATCATAACATGACATGTAATATATAAAAGTAACAGAGATTCCAAACGGGTGTGCTTTGGTACGAATGTTGTTAATTTAACTAAGAAATGTAATCTCTGCATTAATGTCTAATCAAAACTCTCATTTTAGGTAATCAAGCGATACAAATATGAAAAAGATTTAATCCTCGGAAGCAGACGGAAAGACAATATTACATAAAAATTGCACATTTGATTTGATTGAGTCCGTTCATATGGGATAATAGAAAATGTGACATCTCCAACACTGACCATCAATAATTTGTCTTCTATCATTTTCTCTTGTCCTTTTTATGTGTTATTAAAGTGATTATCCTGTCCATACTCTACCATGTGTCTTGTCCTGTTTTTGTTTGTTTGTAAACAGAATTACAGGAGACCTTTAACTTCTAATGCTGTTTTTTTAATTAGAAGTTAAAATGCGGCTTATGCTAAAAATTATTCAAAGAGTCCCGGGACTGAAAACATTAAAGCGGGAGAATTTAACATCTATTTGACATTTTTTTTACATTTCTTTTAAAATTATATAATTAAATTTTTACACAAGAAGTGTTTATATATGTAACCTTTCTCGATTGTGTTCTCAATAGCCCAGCTTGGTTTACAACGTTTGCATAATTTGTTCATTGTTTTTAACAAACTATAATTTACCAGTGTTCAAACAATGTGTTTTGTTTCAGTTGGCATTGGTTTAGTTAGTAATATTTTGAGAATGTAAAGTATCAAGTATAATAAATGACATACTTTCCAATGTTAAATTGTATAGTATGGTCAATTTTTCTTCTCACCATTTGTATTTAAATATTTTAGTATCGTTTTATTCATTGTACCACAATGGGAAAAACATGCAATAGTTTGATTATATTGAGGTCATGTTTTTAAAATACAACATTATATGAAATTTGTGTAGCCAGGGGGGACAATTCCTCAGTGCATAAAACAGTAAACTGCTGTGATATGGTCTGTGGAGTTGTCTCCCTTAAAAGCAAAAATAAATAGTCTTAGAATGACTTTTCATGTATTTTATGTTTGTGTTTTACGTTTTATATGTAATTTTATGTATACATGTAAAGATGAGACTGAAATAAAGAAACATATATAAGGAGACCTTGAACAAAAAAAATAGTGTTGAGTTTCATTTTTTCTTCACATGTTCACAATAGCTGACCTTCGCAAAAATATCTTTAGACTCTACTATAATAACCGGCCTACATTGCAGAAATTTACTAATTTATTGTGGTCTGAATCTAATTTGACATAATTGAATAATAAATATTTTTTAATATCTATATTATGCAATGTTAGTTAGAAAATAGTTTTTATTTT